>NW_013666431.1:398669-407718 GCF_000517525.1 Limulus polyphemus
CCAAATTAATGCAATAAAAAGAAGTAACGGGACGTATTATGAATATCATAAATAACAGGATATCAGTTGCCAAAACCACACTCCAGACACACGATGTGTATTCTTTTAGGCTACGTTTTCAATTAAAAATTTGTATTGTTTTGGCTTGATGAAATATTCGACGTAATCTCATGAGTTTGTGACATAATAACTAAAAATTTCTTGAAAGGTTTTGAAACGATTAGAACAATATAAAAGCGAGTTAAGCAAGCTAGATTATATTGTTGATTGATTAGCGAGTATTTGATAGTAATGGGTTAATTATTTAGCTAGAAAATTTATTGGGCAATTTGTTTGTTACTGTTAGCCCATTCAGTGTATAAATTTCGAGTTTGTGTTTCAAAGAAATATTAAAAATACAAGAAGTACCATGTGATACTGAAAAATTAGCATGTGACTGTTTTGTGTTATTTGTGAAGTTAGGCCTACCATTAATTTGTGAAACATACAATTTGCAAAACATGTAGTCCAAAAGATAAAATTATTCCGTTATCAATAAATGAACTGAACTTTGCATTCTTCTTTGTTCACTGAATAGTCTAAACCCACAAATAATTAAAACCATTGTAACAATATATTTATTCGGGTATATTCAGGTAAATGTTTGAACATTTTTTTTATGTAAGCGTTCTTAACTTTAATAAACGCCATTATAAAGCATATATGATCAGTCCTACCTTGTTCTATTAATTGCCACAGACAAAGCTTATATGTTACAGTAATAATCTTAGAGAATGTATGCTTGACTAGACAGACTTGATACTTCTCACTCCTGGTGTGTGTAGACCATACCCAAGTGGAGGGACAATGAAGACGTTTGCACAGGTTAGTATCAACACAAAAATGTAATATGAAGATGATCTATGACTTATATAACTAACATATAATTGTAAAATACTGCTCTAGGACCCTAATATTACATCAGCACAATCAATCCTTCATGCTTTCAATTTCTGAAAAATAAGAATTTCATTGTTCTGCTTCAGCATTAATAGTTGTTAATTATAAATTGTACAAAAGGCCAGCCAGTTCATAAATATAGTAGACTGTCATCTCATTAAGTGTGGGCGTCACAGATCCAAAACACTTCAAGTGCAAGAAAATATTTTTCTGTTATATTTGAGTCTGTCTCATTTTCTTGCTGTTTATGTTTGATTTACTCTTCTGTACTTTATTTCTTTTGAAATCACTCATTTCACAATGATGGCAAAGTAAAGCAGCCTTGTTCATTGATCTGGATCATTTTAGGGAGATGTTGTATGAGAGAGATGTCAAGTCCAGGAAAAGTCCTTTCCCAGACATAATGTTGTGAAAGTCATTGATATCAATCTCTCTCTACAATTCTGACTCTAGAAGATCCATCAAAATCTGGTGTACCCGGATGACAGATTAAGGATTTCCCCTAAGGATCAATCTTGATGCATGGAAACCATAGACAACTGAGGGGCGCCATGATGAAATGACACTTAACAAGTGTGAGCCCACATGGAGTAATCTTTACAGACTTCTCGGGCTATTGTCAGCCAGAGTAACACAAGCCCAGCTCTGGTCCAGACACTCAAGACCAGTTGAGAAAGTATGGATGTGCAACTGATAAATGATCTTCACCAGTCAGACGTGTTACAGTGGGCATAATGGAAAACAACAAGAATCATGGGGCAGTTAGAAGATATCCTTCCAGGATGGCTAGCTTGCAAGGAAATCTGGAATCATGTAGAGCTCCGGGATGAACTGTGGAGATTGCTGGAGTCTATGAGCACATTAACTTCCCTGTACCCATGACATTGGTGGTATCTCCACCAGGCGTTGGCCAAGAACACACAAGAGATAGTCTATGGTCAGAATCACAAGTCCTTATTTATGAAACAAAGTAGATTTCTTTCACAGTGTTTAAACGTGTAGTGAAGGAAAATATGGGCCATTTTCTGAAGCTTGGAATGGCTGGACTTAGGATCAGGCATCGGATTGCCTTGGATTTCATTGAGCATTTGAAAGAGCTACAACAAAAAGACTGAGACATTGATGGGGCCAAATTGTTCTACCAATTTGACCCAGTTGAAAACTGAGCAACCATTCAGACCAAAATTTAAAGACAATGAGGACCTAGTCGCTCATGTAGATGATCTGTGGCATCTGCATGGTAAATCTTACCCTGTGGTGGATGCAGCACATCATGAATATGCTCACAGATAAGTTTGTCGAGGGACTTCTTGGAAAGACCATGAGCTACACTTGGATGTCAGGGATATTCTCACCTTAACGGAGGTAGCTTCCATTGTGCCATCTATCAAATGGTAACTTTGAGCCATTTTGTTAAAGAAGAAAAGCCTGCAGTAATAGCTGCTGTGTTATTCCTCAAGAACCCCCACCTTGTCAAGGGTTAGCCAACCACCAACACACCCCAGCACTTTCATGCAACCACATTGTTTTTCAGTGAATGGGAAGGGATATTCAGGTCATCCTATGCCAGTGATGCCTCTGCCTTGACATTATCCATGACAGGAGAAACAAAGCATCTGCTTTAATTTTGATCTGTTCGGTAATGGGGATTGAATTGGCCATATGTGCCAAGTAACAAATAACTCAGTAGGTGCCAGAGAACCAACTGCAAGCTGTAAGTGCAGCCACAACAGCTCTGAAAAACTAATATAGTCCAAATAAGGCCTGGTTTCCAATTTGGACAAGCACAACAGATAGTTTGCATCAAAGGGTTTAATGGTCAGTCTAGCTCTCTCAGGGCTGGGCGAAGCTTGGTAATATCTGTGTAAAGGTATAAGGGCAAGAGATCAAGTTTCTGGTTCACACAAGATCCACTAACTGATAACTTTGCAGTATATCAAGTTCTCCAAGTGATACCATCATTCTGGCCAGTGTTTGTTATTTGTTTGAATTTATGCACAAAGCTACACAATGGGCTATCTGTGCTCTGCCCACCACGGGTATCGAAACCCGGTTTCTAGCGTTGTAAGTCCGCAAACATACCACTGTGCTACTGGGGGGCGTCTGACCAGTGTATACATACAGTGTATATATATGGTAACAGACTAGACATTAGTGGAGAGTTAGATATCCAACCAACTGTCTAGTAAATTTCACTCACAGAACGAAGGTAGTTATTTCCAATCTTGGCTCTGACACTGGCATCCTTAGGATGGATGTACTATGGAAATTATCTGTAATATTTGCATTTGCAACAAATAAACTGATAATCCATGTAAGAGTTATTCAAAGTTACTCAGATCGAGCCCAAGAAGAGTGGGCTGCACAAGTGTATGTAGTAGGGGAATCACAGTGCCTCCATATACATAAATGGTGTTCTATGACCTTCTATAGACAATGTCTAGTGTAACAATACCGTGTAACATGATTATAAAAGCCACCCATGAAATGAATTGTTTCCTATCCAGAAAGAAATCAGTATTAGCTTGGACAATTATCTATTCAAGGAGGAATGAAGGCCTGCTGTTGTTTTGTAATTATGGGCAATCATTTTTCTAGCTTTACGTTGAAATGGTCATAAGTGTATTAAATGAAATGGAAGTAGCTAAGACTAACAGTAATGTGCCTACCAACATAACTGGGATCATTGGATGAGGGTTGTGCAAGCTCTCTAGTCCCAATGCAGCAAAAGAAACTCAATGACTTGTTGATTGACTATGACAATGTGTTGGTTGGATCAGAAGGCCGATTAGATCAAACAACAGTAACTTGCCACAACATAGATGCAAGCAATGCCTATCTGGTAACGCAGTTGTTGTGCTAACTTCTATGGAACACTAGGGGCATAGCCAGTGTTAAAATAGAGTGAATGTTGAAGAACCAAATAAGATATTCTTCAGGGAGTGTTTGCTCATCTCCAGTAATAACTGTCAGGAAGAATAAAAGTATGCCAAGATGAAAATCTGGGTATAATAAAAGGTTCAATTGGTTCAAGACTTTAGATCGAATATCTCAATATTAGAAAGTCAAATTGGACAAAGAGAACAGGCCTAAGACTGCTTTTACTACAATAAATGGCATCTAAGAGTTCAAAATCATCCCACTGAGCTACTTTTGAAGGGTAATGAAGCTTATACTGAAAAGGCTGCAATGGAGGTGATGCCTATTCTACATTAATGATGCCTTAGTGTTTGGTCAAACATACAAATATGTAGCTCGAAACCTGGAATGGTATTAATGCAGTAAAAAAAAAGCAGGCTTGAAACTGAAACCAGGAAAATGTGCATGCATACACATGAAAGTAGAGTTTCTTGATCACATTCTAGATAAAGATACAGCCTCTACATATCTTGTTAATATAGCAGTTGTAAGAGACTGGCCAGAGTCTTGACTAAGCAGTTTCGATAATTTTGTGTTATATTGCAATATAGTTTGTGACCAACTTCTCCAAGATAGCTACACTATTGTCTGCTCTCAGTAAAATAGATGCACACTTTGGATGAAGTGAGAAATATGATCAAGCGTTCTAATTCTTAAAACTTACTTTAGTGAATGTCTAAGTGATGGCATATCCACAATAAGACAATGAGTTCCTATTAAATGATGATACTAGCAACAACGAAATTTGAGTAGTGTTATTGCAGTTGCAGGGTAGAGTAGAATTTGTTACTTCTTTTACTAGTCAAACATTAATAACCCACAGTTACAGATACTGAATGAAGAAAAACTGCTTTCAGTTGTTGTGTTTGTAAAACACTATTGCCACTATTTGTGTGAAATGAATAAAAACTCTATAACCTGAGCGCTTTCGAATGGTAGACCTTTGTTCTTTGTTTTGTTATTATGCACAAAGCTACACAAAGGGCTATCGGTGCTCTGCTCCCACGGGTATCGAAACTCGGTTTCTAGCAGTATAAGTCTGCAGACATACCGCTGTGTCACTGGGGGGCAAACCTTTGTTCTTCAGAGTCAAACTGGGAATGCCCTTGCAGAAGAAAGGTCCACCTTTCGATAGCGCTCGGGTTATAGGATTTTTATTAATTTTTATCACGACTTCTTGAACGTACGTGTTTTTCTAACATCATGAATGCCTCTACTTGTGTGGTAGGAGATTCACATTCTCGGTTGACCATCTTTCACTTAAATGATTAATGAGCTTTAAAATTTCAAAAGGTATGATATAACATTGGATCACAATATGCAAAATATGACATTGTCATAATGCATCATCTGGGCCTGCAAAATGGATATGTAGATGGACTATCTCACTGTATAAGAAGACCATGTTCATTCATGGAATGTCCTGATGCTGGACAATTTGCAGGAATTGAAAACGTTTCCACCATATTAACGTCAAGTCATGCTGTAAGGGATTCCACTGTAGGATGGATGCTTTAGGAGTTTCAGAAGAAAACAAAATTGAAAGTCCCAGATCTAACATGAGTACTGCTTCCTAGCCAGCACAAACATAATAATGTAACATGAATGCATAAAACCTGTAACACTTGTATGGTCAGTTATAAACGAAGAAGGCGTACTGTACTGTTGTTATAAACCACGAAGCAGAGGTTCTCTGACCTTGCTGCATTTGTGGCCAGAACCTATTTGAGATGTTCAGTGTTTGTGTGAATATTTTGTGTTGTGTGCCACCCAGAGAAAGAATCAGCTGAAGCAAGATAAATTCCAACAGAGAATTGTTTGGTTTCCTCTCAGATGATAGCTCCATATATCACTGATTTACTCTAGGAGACTGAGAGAAATCGTTGTATATGCTCATCACCTTCAACTACTTTACAAAGTGGACTGAAGCTTACCCATTGGTCAACACACTGGTACTATCCATAGAAAATATGTTGTTGTAGCACTGAATGATATGGTTTGGTGTACTAGCAAAGATCGAAACCCGGATTCCAGCGTTGTAATTCCGCAGACATACCGCTGTGCCACTGGGGGCGTTATACAGTGCATGGACTTAAATGCACTTAGGATTTTTCTTGCACCACTGTTTTTGGTATTGTGAACCAATGGAAAATAGTTCGTCTAATGAGTTGTATTTTGTGTTATGTTGTAGATATTATTATGATTTATATGTTAACGAATCTTATATGTATGAATGTTCTGTTTTAAAGGGTTTCCATTTTATTCTTTTACGTGTAATGTGATAAAATATCCTCTTCTTTTGGTATTATGCATTTTTTCTTAAACAGTTTATTTTTGTGTATATCTGTATCTATGTCATACCATTGTTTAAAGTAGTTCAGTACTATGTAATACTAACAGAGTACCCGGCGTTGCTCGGATGAAAATAGCTTTAAACATCGCGAGTTGTTTTAATTAAATCAAACATATTAATCGTGATTTTTTGCAAAAAAAATCAAAATTATTTTTTTATCTAACCAAATATTTTGATTAAAATCAATAAAAATAACAATGTGCAAAAAAAATTGCTAAAGCTATTTTAATCAAAGCAAAACCGGGTACATTGCTCCTGCAAGTTGCATGTGCTTTGCATGACATTAAGTTTCCAAAACAAAATTCCCTACCTTTTGATGTCTTGATTTCTGCTGTGTGTTTTGTTTGCAGCGTATTCTGACTTTATTATCGTGCCATTTAACGAAGAATTGATATATTCTCTTCTCTTTGCTGGGGCCCGACACGGCCTGGTGGTTAGGGTGCTTGACTCGCAATCTGAGGGTCGTGGGTTCGAATCCCCTTCCCATGCTCGCCCTTTCAGCCGTGGGGCGTTATAATGTGATGGTCAATCCCATCATTCGTTGCCCAAGAGTTGGCGGTAGGTGGTGATGACTGGCTGCCTTCCCTCTAGTCTTTGCGCGAAATTCAAAACAAACAAATAATTCTCGTTCCAACACAACGTAAATGAAAATTTGCCAATACCAAACGTTTTTGTAAAGTCATCTTATAGCTGATTCTTGTGAGTACACGCAAGCAAAGCCTATTTAGTTGAAGGAATGTGTGTGCTCATGTTCAGTTAATGGGAGTTAGAGAGTGGGCATGTATGTGTAGAAGAAAGAGATGGAGGGAAAGAGCAGAGAAGTAAATGAAAGCTGCACGAAGTTTTCAAATCCTTTTAATACATAATTGGTCATATATAGAATTATTAGGAGAAGTCCTCACACAGAGAATAAATGTAAATAATAGCCCTCTTGATCACACATTACTAAAAATGATCCGGCCTTTTCAATTTGAGACCAATAACTCGTACTGTTTGTCAAAAATAACTATATTGGTCACTTTGGTCTCAAAACGGCCTCTAAGGCCGCGGTTACTTCCTACAAAGTTGTATCTGTACCCCGAGTGCTGTGCATAAGAGACAGACCCACAGAAACACACACACACACACACACATTCACACTTATGTATACAGATTGTTTGAAAGTATTCTATTTTCAGGTTAATATGTTAACAGGGGTTTTTGTTCTTCTTATGTATATCATTTTTATAATATATTTTTACATTATCTTATGTATTTATTTGTTTAATGGTTGTGTTGTCCATGTTGCATATAAATGTTTACAGGGATGAGAAAATTAACATGCTTCTTGACCATACCTCAAGCGGGGGGGGGGGGGGAAGAGCTCGGTATGTAGGCACACCATGCTGTTTCTACCCTCTCGTTTTAATGTAGAAAACTTCAAAATTTTTCATTCATTTTGAACCAATGCAGTTCTAGCGTAACATGTGGTCCTGAAAACCGTTAAATTAGTTTTGATTTAGTTAATTTTGTTCCTTTTTTTTCTCTAGAAATAATACCTACTTTGGTGTAGAAGTATTACAGTAACACTGCACGTTGTGCAAGAAGATCAGAAACAGCAGTATCCTTCACTGGTAGCACAGATGATATATAGAGGTTATTGTCTCTCATGTGTTCAATGCGAATGATCAGACATGGGTAGTTCTAGTCGATATGAATAAACCCGATGTTTCCTTTTAAGTAAGAAACACTATATTTAAGCAGTCTACAAAGTCTCTCAAATGAATTGGTTGATAGAAAGACATCTCGAAGGAAGAACATCAGTTAATCAATTCACAAGTCCAGTAGCGGGTGTTCAATGTTGACATTCAAGTACATACACTGTGGGTTTTTGTCTATTGAATAAATATTGTTTTCATTTTGTGTTGCACATCGTGTTCAGTCTCTTTGTTTCTTAGTTTGTACTCAGTAGTAGTTAAATTCAGACTTATTTCATAATTTAACTTGTCAATCATCATGTTATATAAGAGACCTGTTTATTATTCTGTATAGAATTAGTTACTACTATTATACGTTTGATGAGTTTTGTACCTGGTTTTCTATATAATGTGTAAAGTTTAGTATTCTCTAATCCCTTATAATGATGGCACACGACGAGATACACATTCGGCATGTAATGCTATTTGAATACAAGAAGGGAAACAATGCCTCTGTAGTCACAAAGAATATCAAAGAAGTTTATGAAAATGTTTTGAACGTTCATAAGTATCAACGATGGTTCAGGAAATTTCGTTCAGGTGACTTTAGCCTTAAAAACTGTGATGGCAGGGACTGACATGTTGGAATTGATATTAATGCTCTAAAGATGCTTGTTGGGTCTAACCCAAGGCAACACACTCGTGAAATGGCCCTGAAATTGCATGTCTCTCATTAAACAATACGTAAACATCTAAGGAATATGGGAAAGCTCCTTAAAGAAGGTGTTTGGGCGCTTCACAAAATTCCCGATGATCATCGTTTCCAAATGGCCCGGCATGGCCAGGTGGTTAGGGCGCTCGACTCGCAAACTGCAGGTCTTGGATTCAAATCCCCGTCACAACAAACATGCTCGCCCTTTCAGTCGTGGGGGCGTTATAATGTTACAGTCCATCCCACTATTCGTTGTTACAAGAGTAGCCCAAGAGTTGACGGTGGGTGGTGATGACTAGCTGCCTTCCCTCTAGTCTTACACTGCTAAATTAGGGACGGCTAGCGCAGATAGCCCTCGTGTAGTTTTACGCGAAATTCAAAACAAGCAAGCATCGTTTCCGACATGTGAACGTTGTTTCGTCTCTTCTGGCGCGTAATGCGCATGAATCA
>NW_013666431.1:408718-414495 GCF_000517525.1 Limulus polyphemus
GACACACATTCGGCATGTAATGCTGTTTGAATACAAGAAGGGAAACAACGCATCTGTAGCCACAAAGAATATCAAAGAAGTTTATGGAAATGTTTTGAACGTTCGTAAATGTCAACGATGATTCAGCCAATTTCGTTCAGGTGACTTTAGCCTTAAAAACTGTGATGGAAGGGGCCGACATGTTGGAATTGATAATGATGCTCTGAAGACGCTTGTTAAGTCTAACCCAAGGCAACATACTCGTGAAATGGCCCTGAAATTGCATGTCTCTCATGAAACAATACATAAACATCTAAGAAATATGGGAAAACTACATAAAGAAGGTGTTTAGGTACTTTACGAACTGTCCGATGATCATCGTTTTCAACGTGTGAACGTTGCTTCGTTTCTTTTGGCACGTAATGCACGCGAACCATTTTTGGACAGAATTGTCATCGGTGATAAAAATTGGATGCTCTATGCGAATATTAAACGCCAAAAACAATGCCTCAGTCCTAGACAAAAACCACTTCCGACCCCAAAACCTGGACTCCGTCCGCAGAAAGTGATGCTTTGCATTTGGTGGGACATCAAAGGAGTAATTCATTTCGAACTCCTCAATCTACAGCGAACTGTCAATGCAGAGATCTATAGTCAGCAACAGGAACGTTTAAATCAAGCCCTTCATCAGAAACGTCCTTCACTCGTCAATCGGAAGGGTTTTCTTCTTCTCCACGACAATGCACGTCCACCTGTGGCACGTTTGATGCAACACAAGATTATGGAGTTGGGTTGGGAAGTTCTCCCCCACCCACTATGTTCTCCAGATATGGCACCATCAGATTACCATTTTTTTTCGTTCGCTGCAGTACCATCTTAATGAGAAAACGTACGCAAGTGTGGAAGGTGTTAAGGAGGACATCGACACGTTTTTTGCTTCAAAGCCAAGTGATTTCTTTAATCAAGGCATTAATAACCTGATTGTAAGATGGAAAAGCATCATCGATAAGAATGGAGGCTATTTCATTTAATAAATATTTTGCTTTGATATACAAGTTGTTCGGGTTTTTCATCTACAAAAAAGCGACATTAATTTCTTGACGACCTAATGCATATACACACACACACACACACACATATATATATATATATATTACAAATTATAAATTATATAATTTAATTTCTTTTATACTTTTGAGAATCAACAGAGCTATAAACCAACCCTAGCTTTATCTTGATTAGCAACTGTTTTACGTTTAACTTACAACAAGTAACAGTTAGTCTACATTGCTCAAACTTTACGACGTCATTTTTTTCAGTTTCATTAAATAAAGGTATCATAAGAAACAGTGTTCACAATCTATGGTAAGATACAAGGATTGAGTGACCTGCCGTTACAACCCCTCCTTTCACCACAGATGGTGTTCTATGTGGCGGCTCTGAGTATGGGCTATTGCTCTGCATCAACCGTGCGTGGAACATGACTTCCAATGGCTCGTTTCAGCAATCCAAAGGCACAGAAATTCACAGATGTCTGCGAATGGAAAAGCATGAATTTTCGTCTAAACATGGATCTTGCAGAAGAACTTATACGATGAATTGGATGTTTTGTCTTGATAATGCTACAATTAATTGATATCCAATCCGTACAGAGATCTTAATGCATAGTGGTGTTAGCACGTTAACATAGTAGTACTCGAAAATTCAACTTGATCGTCCATGTTGCTTTTGTAGACCTAAATCCGTGGGAATTATTTCATTCCTACTTTAGCTGTAATGGACTTCTGTGTTCTTGCTTTACTAGTGGTAACAAGCTATTTAACTATTTTTACTACCTACGGTGTACGACTGATATCCGGTAGTGGAGGAGTCTATTTTTCTTACTAGAGCCATGAACATTATATTGCTTTACCAACACAGTTCAATACAAAATATATTTTTATTTTCGGACTTAGCATGCTTTTTTCTTTACGAAATTGGACAATTTCACTTCGGAACATTCTGTAAAGTAACTGTCCCAGAAGGGGTAAATTTTAGGTGTCATCCGCGTTTGTAAATCGCCACACTTCAAATGGATGGTTAGGAAATTTAACCCATATAATCACAGACAATATGGATTGTCAGATGCGAGGGATTAGATATAAAAATTGTTACCGGAGATCGTGAACTACTCTCTATACAAGTCTCTGAGATGTCCAGTTTGACAAACTTTTAACAGAACACAAAACTAACTTGTTTTTCCTCAGATAGGTTAAGCAGGAGAATGGACGGTGCTGACCTAAATGAAACATTCCTGAGCTTAAACGAAAGAAGTATCAACCGAAATAAATTTTAGTCCAAAAACAAATTGCCTTTACCCAGTATCGGGTTTCTGTCTCTTATGGACGCTCGTAGTTCTATTATTTAAAGAGGTGTATATATCTCTCCAGTTAATATTAAGTTATTACAAACAATTCACAAAATCATGTGTTACATTCGGCCTCTAATTATATTAGAATTACTCCCTAAATCAAGTACAACTGATGATCAGTCTAAGGAAGCTGCGTTTTGTAGCTAAATGGTATTCTGAACTTTGCTAATTATATTTTTTCGGAAACATTAATTAACGTTGCGTGAAGTAAAGAAAAACTGCATCATTTTCAAGACGACGAAGTGAATGTTGCAAGTTCTCTACCAATTTCATAATTAACTAAGCAACCTTTGTTGATATATATATCTTTAACTTTCTTCATTATGAAACGGTTAAATGACTTGACTCTTCACGTTTCAAAAGAGATGTATTCTTTTCTGAACCACAATAAAAATAATTCTTTTACGTGTTCGATACGACAACACAAGAAAAACTAATGGAAAATGTTTGTATATTTGTGTATTTTATAATCGTTATAAGTAGTACACAAAAGTGTACAAATAATTCAATATAAAGTTGTTCCCGATTAAAGATATGTTAAATTTGATTATACAAAAACTGGAGTTAAAAGAGCATAAAGTAAAAATGTTAACAAACAATTTACAAATAAAAAGGGCAAATTTTTTCGCTTTCGTGCGTCACTTATTAGCTTAATTCTCAAATTACTGACTTCTTTATAAATTAATATATTGTTCACTACTGGTTGTCTTCAGATATAGCATGAAATTCAGAAAACTTGGATTCTTGTCTGTCATAACACCCGATGTAAAAAAAAACCGACGAAAAACATTTAGTGAACTCACTCGTTTTCTATGTGAAATACTTCTGTATGGGTTCATGCGACTTGCTTCTGCCCCCCAGTGGCACAGCGGTATGTCTGCAGACTTACAAACCTTGAAATCGGGTTTCGATACCCGTGGTAAGAAGAGCACAGATAGTCCATTATGTAGCTTTTCGCTTAACTTCAAATAAAGAAACAAATTTAAACTCTAAAATATTTCTGTATGGCTTCATGTGACTTAAACTCCAAAATAGTTCTGTGTAAAATCATTTAACTTACACTCTAAAATGGATTTGTAGGGCCAGATTTACACCCTAAAAAGATCTGTCTGACTTAATTTGACGTACACTTTGAAATAATTCTGTATTAATGTAATTTTTTTCTGTAACCAAAATATCAATATCAATCTCTTTCTTAGAGATTAAAGTTTAATGAACCATACAAAATATGGTACTATGCCTATAATTTATAATGAATTATTTAAAGAAACTTAGAGCAATAAAAAAAAAAGAGTATCATATTAGGCTTAAATTAACCACTATAAACTTAGTTTCAATTCCACTGATTTTGTTTACCAAAACTAATTATTGAACAATCCTATTGTTACGTTCTGATTCAACTAACTGGTTTAGTAGACCTTATATAAAAGGTAGCTGAAAGCATCTTTAAACAATAACATCTTTTTAACTATTCGACTAAAGATTCAAATAAAAGACTAATTTCGACATTGCATAATACTGTATCAAACAACAAAAAATATTTATTTTTTGACTAACAAATTAGAACTAGTTAATTTGAATTCTTTAAAATAATTTTTATCATCAACGCCTACAAGTTGGTTGGCGTTACTTTCGAAAATTAGATTATAGCATTGTAACATGAGTTAATTCTTACACGACAGTCATAAACCAAATTCTAGAGCCATATGACAAATTAACGTTAGTAAAATTAATATTTAATTAACTAAAAAAACAGCTCTTAAGCAATTAGCGTCATTATTAAACCATTTTCATACTTTACATAATTTGGTAGTAAAATGCATTAGAATCATAGCCGGTAATGAAAATTGATATTTTTTTCTATTGCTTTACCACAAAATGTTAGTTACCGAAATATTTGAAAGATTCACTGAAAAAAAAAAAAGGTTTCAAACTTCTTAACATCATTGGCTCTGTTAAAGCTATTCACGAGAAATGCTGTGTATCTACAAGAAACGTTAAATGCGTGCTCTTCAGTACATTGTAGCTCTAAACAACAACAAACATTCAAAAACTCTTACCTCACTGTGACCGTTACCCTAACGAGGCTTAAATCTAAGCTGCAGAAATCGATGACTTGAGTTCCAACCAATCTTCAATTTTTTTGTTTTAAATATTATTAGAGTTTTAGTCGTTAAATTATCCTAGATCGTCTATATATACAGTTCGGGATGATTTAAATCCATATTCGTGTTAGGAAGTTCAATAACTTTCGAAATGAAAAAAAGGAGCCTTCAATAAAAACTGTTGGTGTTGTTCTTAATTCAGATATTTTCTCAACATCTACGAATACTATTGAAAAGCAAAGCTATGCAACTGGCGTACTTAATATTGGTCAAAATCAGACATTCGGGAGTATTTTTTTGTTGTTAGCTTAAATTTTATTTCTTACCAGTGTTACTTATTAGAATTTCAAATAGCGAATCGTAACAGATTACGTAACAATACAAATTTAAGCGTTTACATACATACACATATTTTTTTTTGATTCTCACTCTCTAGAACCTTCTACAACTTTGGAGAATAGGCGGGAGTTTCGCAATACATATTTAACAGTATAAGCTATGTATGTTTCTAAATATAAATTTAATCTAAACAAAAGTTGATATTAAAATAAATATATAATAATAAATTAGTCACAGCAGTTTAAAGTTCTTTACAAAGGAACCTTAGTTCTTTTACAAACCGAGTTAAACTGTGCGATGTATAAATGGGTGTTATTTGGCCATAAACAACAACAAAAAAAGCTTATAAATAGTATGCCACAGTTTAAAAGGTGGGACGATGCTATGTTATAAATATGAAACAATAAATAAAAGTTGTTTTTTTGTATTTTTGTTTTAGGTATAGATAATAACTATTCCTTATAGTGGACCTGCTGCTCGCGAGTAAAACAGTGAAGCGTGTAATATTCAATTATGGAAAACAAACTGAACTGAATTCAATTTCTTAAAACGTCAAGGTTTTTGTTTTTACTGATTATATGGCTCGATAAACGATTGTTATTGTCACATGATTATTTTGCCATTTACCTTTATGTTGTACTTATCTATCTTATATTCTATCGACCAAGTCATTCCTAATTTCATTTTCATATTTATCCAACTATCTCTACTAATTTGCAGAATCCCCGACGTGCATTTAAGATATTTTTTCTGTTATATTTAAATAAGAATAAAAAATATTTAGTGTCCTGGAATCGGGCAAAATCGAAATAATTTTGTGAAGTATCTTATTTCAGCAATGCTTCCTGTCGCTAGTTTAAAGAATAACCAAACAAAACCAGATGATTTTTTTATATATATATATATATAAATACTTTTCTAACCATTTGAAACACAACAGAGGA
>NW_013666431.1:415428-420716 GCF_000517525.1 Limulus polyphemus
GAAAGTCTGGCATATCCTGATGGTTAGAGTCCTCAACTAGTAATCTGCAGGTCGTGAATTAGAATCCTGTCACAAAACATTCACACCCTTTTAGCCGTGTGGCGTTATATTGTGATGGTCAATCCCATTATTCGTTGGTAAAAGAGTAACCCAAGAGTTGGCGGTGGGTGTTTTTTGTTTACTAGCTGCTTTCTTTCTAGTCTATTACTTCAAAATTAGGGACGGCTAAAGAAGACATCCCTCGAGTAGCTTTGCGCGAAATTCAACAAACAAATAATTCAGTAGATTACCGCGAGTTCGATCCGATGATCAGTTATTAACCGTTTTAGAGACTCTTGTATCTTAAAGACCAATTCCTGGCTACTGAATACAGTTGTGAAAATCAACAAGTCAACTCTTGAACACCCAGTAAACTTCAGCGAATGTGAAGGTCAGTCATCAGTCATTTTTAAAGCTTTTGGGGTCTAAAAGTTAACCTTTAACCAATCAGGTTTATGTAAATACAAAAGTCAGCTCTTCTCCATCTGGTAATCTTTTGCGAATCTGAAGTTCAACTCTTGATCTTTAAACAGTTTTCTGGCCTGAAGGTAGTTTGTTAATAACCATGTACACTTTTACGATTTGAAAGTCAAATGTCTGCATTTGTGGAGTGTTTAGAATGTTTAGATTTTCATAATGAAAAGCAGCCATGGTCTTCCAGTTCCAGTTTGTTTGTGTTAAAGTGCAATAGGTTAAGTGCACTGATATAAGCCTTCAAGCTTACTGGTTAACCATCCTTCGAGAAAGACAACGTAAATGTCTTAGTGATTACCCTAAGTCACATTTTCTAATAAGAAGAGAACTACATGATACAGATAGTACACCATTCCCCACCCTGGAAGGAGAATACACTATTTTGCCTTCACGTTTAAACATTTACCAATTTGTTGTTTTGTTAACTGCTTAGATTTTAATTGTCAGTTACCATATAAATAAGTAGCAATATTATGTCATCAGCTGGCGGCAGGTGCATTGTACATTATACCAGCTGGCAGATCTTATTCCCAAAACACAGACAGTCAGAACTGTTGAACTGTTGGAAGTTGAACCAATACAGGGATGAGCGAGTTTATTTTAGTGTATCTAAGTCCATGGTGAGTGTATTATGAACGTACTACTACGTACTGCTATGCCCACTGTCTACTCTTCGAAGGGCAACTGCACCATGTAATCACATAATTGCAAACCATGTCCATCAAAAATCGTTAATCTATTAGCCCCGAACTCAATCGGGCTTTCAAGACAGCAACTTTAGCAATTATCTGCATTTCAAACGGTAAGGTCAAGATCCAAATCTGTCAACACCGCCATAGGGCGCCTGTAGTCTTCACAGATTCATCTTTTGACCAATGATTTACAATTTTATCATGCCTTGTAAGCCGAAGCCGAGTGATGAGTTCAGTGTAACATCGTTGAACATGACGAGACAGTTCAGTTACGTGCAACGTCGCTGAACGTGACTGTTTCGAGACAGTCCAGGTATGATTTAGTTGGACATCGGTACAAATAGATGCCTAGATGTCATTATGCTTTCAATGGATGGGGGGGGGGGATTTGCTCGAAGATACAATTGGAAATAGTTGTGCAAAGATTTGCGGTGCAAGCGGACTACACTTTGTCATGATGCAGGAGAAATACAGGTTAGTCTATATTGAAAACAACAACAAAAAGACATACAAGCTTTGGATTGACCAGCAAGAATTCCATACAATAAATCTAATATTTTCTTGGACTTTCAATTTACAATTTCAGAAAACGAGGTTTATATTGAGTTTAGCAGATTTCAATGGGGGATTCAGATCAGCAAATACAGACTTCTAATACTTAGCTGCTTCTCATCCTCAATTCGAATAACTGTTAAAATTGGTAGATTCAGTGGGAAATACACACTCGCTTAACACAAGGCCTTATTAACATAAGGGCCAATGAGTCATTTGCCCCAGGACCTCCAAGCTTTGGAAGCACCCAAATTTTGATTTTTCTGCTTTTATGGATTATTGTGACGTATTTGTACCAAGAGTATTTATATATAACGTAAACAATGACGTCAGAGTCATAAATCTTGTGCTGGGTCCAACCCAACCGC
The DNA here is from genome assembly GCF_000517525.1 of Limulus polyphemus. Classification (NCBI taxonomy): domain Eukaryota; kingdom Metazoa; phylum Arthropoda; class Merostomata; order Xiphosura; family Limulidae; genus Limulus; species Limulus polyphemus. Next base: position 417,554 of record NW_013666431.1, read on the forward strand.
AGGAAAAGTTAGGGTTATTTTGGCTTTTTTTGTTATCGAAGATTTTCGAGACAGGGTACCGTTGTGAAAATGCTACGATCTTTATTGAACTAAGTAAGTGGTTTAAGGGAGCGATTCGATGAATTGAAATATCTGCGAAGGAACTAATGAATCTGTTCGTGAAACATGCCAGCATGAATGCCGGCAACAGAAGCAACAAATGAAACTAATACGCTTGAAAGAGCATTAAGGTAGTTAATGCTTTCGAGTCGAAACATTGTACATCATAGTTGACAAGTTGATATCGTGCCTTTTTGCTGTTTAAAAAGTGATCCATCAATTTCATAGAAGTCTTCATTCGACAATGCCTTGTTTTTGTATCTAACGCTACTCGTAACCAAATGTTCAGGGATAGAAACTTCTCTAAAATAACCACGAGTCGTGGCATGGCCTCGCGTTTAGAGCACTCGACTAGCCAAAACAGTCACTGAACATGCTCATCTCTTCAGCCATATGGGAGTTATAACGTGACGGTAAATTCCACTTTCCGTTGATAAAGAGTAGTCCAAGAATTTGCATGGGTGGTGTTGACTAGTTGCTTTCCCTCTAGTCGATCAGTAGAGGAAAGGCAACTAGGGAAAGCTGTTGCAGATAGTAGTTTTGAGCGAAATCAAATCAACAACAAAAGAATGGTCAGGATTAAGAAAGAACTTCGATCAACGATGGGGTAAGTTTCGACTCCAACTATTGTCGCTGATGACCACGGAGAGTGAGCTACTTCATGACGTAAAGTTTGAAGAAGTAATTGCCATTTTCTTATTGCAAAAGACGAAGACGAGTTTAGTCATCATACCACTGAATTTGTATATCTGCATTGAATCACAACTCATTGTACATAGGTCTGGCTCTACTTTTTATTGTTCTGGTTGTATGTTTGAAAGTTTATAGATGAGAAGCAATGCCCGGAGCTTCCGGCACCCTTAGCTTGACACACGTTAATTGTATTGGAATTTTACTGGGAACTTTAGCTCGTGTATAGTAAAACTATAACTTTTTTTTTGAGGGGGGCATTCGATTTTAGGAGGGGATAACAGACTTATTCAAATATTACCAATGGACTCTAAACGAAAGTCATTAAATCTGAAATTTTAATTAATATTTTTATGCAATGTATAACTGCTTAGAAGTTTATTGACTCCGTTAAGCAAATATTTGAGCAACTCAGTTTTAAATGTAACTTGAACAAAACTATCAAAACAAGATGAGATTTTTAAAAATATAGGTTTATAAAACACACGCTTTCTTATATTGTTTTCTACAAGCTAATGTCTGAAAAAAAAAGACCATTATAAGTTATGTTCAACTGTGAATTTAACGTTGAGGCAATTACTATTCAAATACTCAAAAACAAATCCCTAACACACTTTACAAAATAATAATTGTATTGTTAATCTAACTTCTGTAATAAAACACATTAGGTTCAACGGGGCATAAATTTGAATAATTGGTTTTCATGACAACTCAAAAATAAATTAACCATGGCAGGTGCTAATCTAGATCTCCTGCAGATACCATCAACTCAATTATAAGATCATCCATTACAGAAAAGTTACGATTCTTCAGTAGCAAAGAACATCAAACTAGAAAACAGAACATCAGAAGAAGAACAAACTAAAGAAGTTTTCACAATTTAATTGTTACTTGAAGTAGAATGATTTCACCTAAACTAGATGTATAAATGTCACTAGTAAGTAAATCTCAAATTGCGAAATAAACGAGATTTCTAAACCACTTAAAACCGTAAACTCATTACCCATGTACTTAGTTTAGTCAGTTGGTTGTTTTTGAATTTTTATGCAAAGCTAAAAAAGGCATATAGCAATATCCAATTTTGAGCTGATAGACTGAGTAGTGGAATCTGACCGTTACCCTTATAACGTACCCACAGTCCCAAAGTGCAGAGTGAGTTTTTGTGTCAATGGTCTTCGAACCTTGGACCCTCAGATCCACAACTCGGCCACCAATTTTGAGCTGATAGACTGAATAGTGGAATCTGACCGTTACCCTTATAACGTACCCACGGTCCAAAAGTGTAGAGTTTTTGCGAACCTTGGACCCTAAGATCCACAATTCGGCCACCAAACCATGTTCAGTCTGCATGTCAACGAATTAGACAGACTTGTTTAAAAACACATCCAAATATTATCATCTTCAATTCCGAAAGATATCTCCGCCACCTAATTTTAGTTGTAAAAGTTTGATCTTTATTTGGTTTCACATACACAATTGTCTAAACCAGTTATTCCCAACTCAAAACTACTATTCAGTTACGTTTCTCGGATTTAGTTTTAACTAAGTCTGAAACCGGATGTAACCTAATGGTTAGGGTGTAGAAATATCACTCTAATCTCTGATGGACAAGGTATTATAAATCACCTGGCGATTTTTTGATGGCTTTCACCGCCCTTCCATCTATGCAACCTCGTGCAAATACTGTTATTCCCGCAATTCTTTCTTCTGTACAACTTAAACCTGTATATATACGTTGTCGAAGTTACTTACATGTAACTTCTTGAAGATGTTCGATTTATATTCTCAGGGATGTCTATTTACTTATTGGTAGGCTGCGTATGTTGGCGGTTTTTGAAGTTTTCGAAATTGAAGGTTAAACATCAATATGACTTAAGCTTGTCTTTTCTTTACAGGTTAGTGCATCGTTAAATATAAATTGGAAGTTTACGTTTCACGGATTATAAGCTAATTTCGTAAAGTTTTGCTTAAACGAAACAATAAAATATAAAGTAATAGTTACACGTTACTATTTGCAAAATAATCAAAAATGGAGAAAGTTTTAGCGTTGAATGAATTTCATTTAGAATTTGTAAATAATATATTATAAGGGTGTTTTAATCAAGCTGTCACCCCATTTTCTAGAATTTAGTGTTGTTAAAACATAGTTATAGTTTAAATATTTTTGATTATTTATTATAATAAAAAAAATAGTTATAGTTTGTACACTCATAAGGAAACAACTCTCCCTCTTTATAGTTTACCCACAAACAGGACAACTCTCTCTCTCGTTACAGTTTGTCCACACACAAGGAACTATCCTTCTACACATAATAAGTTGTAGTTTAATAATGGCTGGAGACGGCTTAAATGGGTAATGAAGAAAAACTTTAAT
>NW_013666431.1:420822-426529 GCF_000517525.1 Limulus polyphemus
ATTAAAGTTTTTCTTCATTACCCATTTAAGCCGTCTCCAGCCATTATTAGTCTCAAAGTGGGTTCCTCGTCATCGAATTTAAGTTGTAGTTTGTTTTACTTGAGTTACCTCCAGATACAATTTAGATGATACTTAAACCAGCTATAGAATTAAGCTCTTACTTGATTTTAAAAGATGTTAAGCCTAAAATTAAGCACTCATATATAGTATAAAAATTTACATATAAATATTCTTGCTGTGCATAGAGATATGTTGGATCTACCATTGAGTGGCATTAGGAACAAATAAGCACTTCTCACGTGTCCAGGTATGACTTCCAGTGTAGCTAACCAAGTATTAAGCAAATGTGCAGTTCCCGTTGAATCACGCAGTTGTAACATTATCAGTTAAGCTGAGGTTCAGATGCAATTAAGGATTACAGAAAGCCTTGTAAGTGCTAATTTCAATTCTTTTCCTGAAAAAGCTCTTTCAATTTTACGGCTAAAGACGTTTAGTTAATGAACCTTGAGATGATTGGAGAGTGAACCCAAAGACGCATGAACAGTGAATCTAAAGACGTGTATACGGTTCATGGTGAAGCTACGGTATTCTGGGACTCAGAATAAAACTAAATTCAGTCATCTGATCTTTCTTGGGCTCGAGGACTTAGAAGGACAAATGTAATAATTGTTAGCAGTTAAATGAAAAACAAGACTAGCAAGCAAAAACAAATCTTTCGTACAGACGAAATTAGCGATAGGAAGCGCGAAAATGATCAAATGAATGAAACCGATTGTGAACAAGGCAAAATAAAATGCTTATTTCAAAAGAAATTAAGTGTCTTTTACAAATAATCAGAACGCTCTGAATATTTTTCTAGGATACTAAAAAAAAAAAAAAGATCAGACATTCGGTGGATATGCAACAGAAAACAATGTAAAACGATGTCTCGGCTCTTTTGAAGTCATGAAAAGAACTTTCTGGAAAATACCAAAACCACTCGCCATTCTCACGATTCACATTTTCTCTGTCGCTGTACAGTCACGTGAGAAATACTCGGTAGAAAGTTGATGGCACAGCCTCATACACAGGGTAATGGTGGCTGAAAAATACCTTGTCCCACAGTATAGTGAATACCACCCTTGACTTGGTCGTGCAACAGAGAGTGACGCTTAGGACTAGGTTTAGTTAGATAGGGATTATCAGGTTAAAATTTATTGGCGCTTGTTAAAAACGTAATTTTAAATAAAGAACGATTTATTGTACACAATGTTAAATGTTTATTTAAAACTGAATTTTAACATTGAGGGTATGTAAGGTTTTGAACGAAATATTTACCAAATTATAAAACGTCCTTATATTATATATAATTTCGTAACCTACAAAATAATGGAATATGTGTAATCTACATACCACAACAGGGCCAAAGCCAGCATTACAGAGTGTGTATGTGAAGGTCTTTTTCTAAAAATATGTGTACTTTTTCTTCTACCCAAACAGTTTAAGTGACTTACATGAAAGTCAAGTGTTTATTAAAACATCAGATAATAGTGGAACTTTTAGATATTTTTTAGATTATTGAGGTGTATTTTTGTTTTGGTTTTTACCATCACCATCCCAGTTGCTTTCCTACACAAGCCTAACCGCGGCACTTGAAGTTTTTTTTTAGGCAGGATTAGAGTAAATTAATCTATGAGACCTTATTTTCCTTTTTATTAGCTATATTTTTGTGCGCCAGCAATACCAATCCAAAAACCGATTCGATTTTATTACTCATCAGGATCTCTACCAGCCCACCCTCAAATTGAAATTCTTTTAGGCAGGATTAGAGTAAATTAATATTATGGGATTTTGGGCGTGGTCAGTCGAAAGGGTTTGACTTCCCGAGTCCAAAACAATAAGATTCCATGTAGATTATTATAAATATCTTATTTTATAATAAATATTTTATATTTAAAGTTTTATATTTCAATTTTAGAGATACTGTAATGTTCTTTATTTTTATATTATATTATTAGATATTAACTCGACTCGTTAAGTGACTGAAAAGTAGTATAACCTACGAAACTGGTTCATCAACTTTGATAGAACTACAAAATTAAGTAATGATGAAAAATCTGAATAAAACTGTTATATCTACCTATCTATCTATCTACCTATTATGTATAAAACTATAATATTGCTTCAGATTTTCTTTATTACCCGGTTTCGTAGCTTAAATTACTTGTTTATTAACCGGTTTCGTATCTTTAATGGCTGCTCTTCAGTAAATTTTTATTCTTCAAGAATAAAGTCCACAAAATCAGGAAATAACTACTTAAAATGTCTAATAGCTATTATAAACATGTAAAAACCGAATCATCTTAAAACCAATAACTTAAACAATAAAAGTTTTACATTTAAATAACCGATTATAAACCTTAAGCTAAAAATTCAATACCTAAAAAATTGTTTGTTTGTAATTAAGCACAAAGCAACACAATGGGCTATCTGTGCAGTGCCCACCACGGCTATCGAAACCCGGTTTCTATCGTTAAAACAACAACAACAATATAAGATAAAAACACTGCATGCAGACGTCACGTTAAAACAAGAACAACAATATAAGATAAAAACACTGTTCTAGATTTGGTAATCACTTAAGACAATTCAGTACATATGTGCAAATTTGAAGTCAAATATAATTAAAGAGCCCCCGAATCACTGTCTGCTTGCGATTTAGCAGCAGGAATTTCCACAGAAGTCCTCCACCGAGGATAAGGGAACATGAAAATACAGAGATAACTGTGCACCTAATCTACCTAGCATGTAACGTAGTGGTGTAAAAATGAGTTGCAAAGTGGGGGTACTTGGCTAGACTGCAGATTTTGCTATGAGAGATTGAAAGTATAAGGAGCTGCTAAAAGTAGGTCCCGTGCCGCCAAAAGCAGCTCAATCTAGGAGGGTCTGGGGACACGCCCCCCAAAAATTAATAAAATAATATAATTTACAGTTGCTATACAAGTCAAATATGTAAAAGTGGGGGTGCTACGGTTCCGACGCCTTTGCACTGAGTAATAATGAAACTGAGGACAGGAGACTAAATTTATGCTCACTTCAACAGAAATATTATTAACAAGAATTTTTGAGAGAAAAAAAAGAAGGGCTTGTAATTATAGATCAAACTGTATCTGCTATATCTAGTCTAAGTTCTGAATATCGTCGTTACAAGAAAAGTATCAGAGGCACCGCTAGGTGCTTAAAAAATTCGTGACTTGGGCTCATAGGCGCGGGGATTTTCGGCGTTTCAGTATAATATCGATCATGGTTTTCTATTCCTATTTTTCAAGACACCAACCGGGGATCCAGGGCACTGTCAAGTAAAATAGGGGCACGAGCCCCCTAGCGACGCCTCTGAAAAGCATGATTAGCAAATACATGGAAGTGAGACTTGGGAAATGTGGCTAATCGATTTATGGTCGAAATTATTTTCTGCGTGGTTTCCTTCAGTTTCTTATTTGTAAGTAAATGAGGCTTGAAGAGAGAAATATTGTTATTAATCCTAAATATATTATTAAAAAAAATTAAAATACCCGCTTCTTCTTCCTTTTTTTTTTTTTGTTAGCTTCTTATAGGAGCGATTTGTATACAATTTAACGGGATGAAGACCATGAATAAGGTAGAATGGAAAATTACTTACAACCAAATCAAAAAACAGATATTTTTCTTAAATGGAGAAACTGACGAACATGAAGGACGAATTGCATGGGTTATTTTTATTATTAATATAATTCTACGACCTTTTACCCCGAGAGGAATAGGTGGATTTTTTTTATTTCTTGTTACAAGCATTCCTGACCAACGGTTCCAGCAAGAGGGCAGAAAGCTCGCAAAAAGAAAAGATTCGTGTTTTTTGTTTTCTTTAGGAAAAAAGTCCTCGAGATGCATTTGGGTATTAAATATAAAGGACATTATAAAAAGTATATTAATTGCCAAAACCAACTGTTATTTGAAAATTATTATTTAGCCAAAATAATTGCGGAACATTTAAGAGATCTTTCCTGTTAACTTTTTTTTTCTTTTGCCGAATGAGAGAGAAGTCATACTTATTATGTATGCCGCCATAAGCCATAAAACTGAACGTACAACAGACATCTGAGACCTAGCGACCAATTGAACAGTTTGTTTTATTTGTGTTTTGTTATTTTTAGCGCAAAGCTACACAACAGGCCATCTGCTTGGATTTTACCATTATAAGTCTGTAAACTTTTCGCTGATCCACCAGAGGATGCATTGTTTCAGACAACAATTTAAAAAGTTTTTTTTTTATTATCATTCAGAGTAATAGGGCTGTGACTGGATTATATCTTGGTATCTGTTGCTCTTTCATCTGATCCTGTCTCTGAGTTGGTGTAAAAAAAGTTTCTACTTCTGGATATATATTACAAGGCCGACATCCAATGCTATACTGATACTAAATCATAAATGAGGAAATTATGAAAGCATTTGTACGACGCTTTCGAAATATAGAATTTATATTACTACTAGAAATAAAAATATCTCGATTTTCCTTGGTCGGTATAACTTTGATTATTAAAACGTTGTTTTCAATCACTATTCCGAACTCTAAACCGTTGTGACATTGAATAAATAATTCGCCGGTAAATACTCACATTTTTCTAACTTCACATTAACAAATGTATTCGTTTCCCATAGACTAGTGTTTCTCAACCTTTTCGATACCAATGACCAGTTCGCTGCCTACCTAAACTGTCTTGGTTCACCAAAATGCAAGCACAATGAAAAACAAATGTTGCATTACATAAGAATATTCTGTCACTTTTTGTTTATTTGATTTCGTGAAATCCAATGGATCAGCAAGGTATTTGTGACGGACCGGCGCCAGTCCACCGATGCGTGGGTGAAAAACTGCCACACACTATAGTTTCCCTTCGCTTTGAAATTCATCATTTACCACGATACTACGTTGGACATTAGCATTAGTGCTAAGAGTTTGTTGCATAACTATTGGCCTGATATAGTCTCAAAATTGATTTAATTTTTTTACATTAGGTCCATTGTTTCAATGCAAGTTTTAAAGTTTCTTTATTTCAAAATTACAGTTTAAACGCCCAAAGCTGGAGAAACATTAGAAACTAATAGGCCTAAGATTTTTCTAGCTTCACATTAAATGTTATCAGTTTCTAATATATTAGAGATTCGCCATCAATCCAGCTGATGAATTCTGATATTGAATAAAATGGTTCTTGGGCAATGACATGTGGGAGCAAAAGATAATTCTAAAATGCTATTTTTACATATTTCTTTTTTGAAATCTGAAATGAACAAATTAAGAAAAACAATCTGTATATTACATGAATTTTAACACAAATGTTAGGTTTACTGGTTTCCAATGGTTTGTTAGCTTTCGACGCTTAAACCTAAATTTTAAAGCTATCATACTACGCACATGAATAGCGTTTTTATAAACGTTTCGTTTCTCATCGTCTAGTATAGCTGATGACTGTAACTGACGGAAGACAAAAGATAAACCTGAAATACTATTCTAAGCACCTCTGACTCAAAATCCTAAATGGGCAGTTCAGGGGAAATGAGAAAAATGTATGTAGTTTATGTGATTTTTAAATAAACAGGGTCTTATTCTTCAATTTGAACATGTGATAACTCTTTACCTTGGTTGTTTTTTGAACACGCCGCTATAATCAGGGTTCAATACTGTTACACCTCT
>NW_013666431.1:427388-430901 GCF_000517525.1 Limulus polyphemus
AATTATATGATTATCACTGACCCAACACAATGCTAAATTTTTCAACAACAAAAATAATTGACCCGGAGCAAAAAAAGGTTGCCGACCACTGTTCTAGAATATCATGACGTGTTACCAGAATCACGTGACTACCGCTGTCGTAACAATACCAAAAACACAATTTATTCACAATAACAACACTTAGAAATAAATGCAACACAGTTAATAAACAAATACCTGGCCAGAATTTTGTATCGATATTAATAAGTGATTTATCATAAATATTAATAAACCAACAACAATGGAATAAGAAAAAAGAACAAAACAAAATACAGCAAAAACAATATTCAAACATTCCTTTCAATATCAATATCGAGTGACAAACAGCAATAACTATACCATTCAATAACCAACTCTCTCTCCCTCGTAATACAGCTTCTGGCAGGTATTTATTCACAGAGTAGGTCACGAGAATACAACTTCATGTGATCATAAATGTATATACTCTTCTACTACATTAATGGTATCTGTACGTCACCGCTAGGGAAGCTTGTGTTTGTCTCATCATACACACACATATATATTTACTCAAAATACAAATTATTATGTAGAAGGTGAGTTAGCGTTTTAATACAACTAAAAACTTCATTGATAACCTAAACGATAGAAGGATATAATAAATGAACGATAAACACAACCATAATCATAAAAAAATAGAATTTGCTATCTCAAAACAACGTTTTTTTTAGCCCCCTAGTGGCTGTGTGGTATGTCTGCGGACTTTTAGCGCGAGAAACCGTGTTTCGAAACCCGTGATGGGCAGAGCACAAATAGCCTATTGTGTAGCTTTGTGCTTAACTTCAGACAGACATTCTTTTTTAAATGTCATATTGACAAATTTTCCAAACAAGTATATTTTCATATGCTGTAAACATGAAAAACTGTTTTAAAAACAGGTCGGTTATAAAACCTTTCTCCTTGACCAAGATGTGTTATATGTTTTCCATTCAACTTAGTTTACAAGCTAAGTTTACCAAATTTTACTGTTTTTCTCCATGGTTCCACGGGGTAGAACATAGCAAGTTTCTAAATTGAACTTACCCCTGGGGGTCAGGTGTAGATTAGGCACCTTTTCTATACTTCTTTACACACTTTAGCATCTCAAATATCTATGTATGTGGTGGAGAAAACAATAGTGTAATAATCTTAAGGTTTCAAAGAATACTAGGTCTCAAAGGTATTAGAGAGTATTAGGCCTAGAGGTAATGAAACTTAAAAGCAATAATAACATATGTGACATACACAGAAAATGTAGCAAAGCTAATAAGTAATCTAGCACAATCTGTACTTATGGAACCTCTACAAAGTCTGTCTAGCAATCTATAATGTGTCTATCTGTGAAGTCTCAATATAGAATGTCTCGTAAGAAAATAATTGTACAGCAAAATCCAAAATCTAAATATATCATAAACAAAGAAAATAACAGTAATATGTATATACAAAATTCTCAAAGACCAAAGAAAAGTTTAGTAATTCTCTTGACCCATATTCTGTATTAAGAACAAACCCTGAAATAAGCTGAAATTTTGAAGAAAAAAAAGAAATAATATAGTAACTAAGTGGTTAATAAACGGATGATATATTGGCATGTCATACACATGTATATATGTGGAGGAAATGGAAAGATAAAACCGTCGAGATATGAGAGTGTTGTCTTTTTATCATGTGTATGGTTACGTCATTCGGATTGAGAAATCGCAGACAGATGAAAGTCTATTATTAACTGTTTGTACTTTTAGCACAAATGTTAGGCCTATAGGCTTCCTTATTAATTCAACAATAAGTAAAAGTACATCTACTTAAACAATTAATTATGTGTACTTATTTGTATTTTGATTGAAAACCTATAATATAAGATACTCACATTTTCACTCCAGCCGTCCTCCATACACCAAGAGAAAAATTCACAAATTACAACTCACCAGATTACGTAGGCTCTACAGGAACGATCAAGATTTTACTAGCAAATCTTGCGATTTGTTCCATTTTGTTTTTCAGAAAAAAACCATAGCTACCCTTCTTCTCGTCTTCATCACACTAAAGATAATCTACGTGCAAATAATAAACGTCCAGATTTAGCTTTTCATAGGTTCCCTCACTTATATCAATAATTATATATAACACGTTGGACAATTTAAAGATTCGAACAACATTTGTCCGACATCACTTCAACAAATACATTTCTACTCCCATTTATCATACAAGCATTCTACTTACATTTATGTATTACTTACTCAACATAAAAATAACTCGTACACTGCTTGACAGTTTTCACATCATACCAAAAGATAGTACCATCAGTCACATGTTTCCTAACAAACTCTAACTTCTTACAAACGACACATTAGCATTGAGCATTTAGTCGTCCATAGTCAACTTCCGAACAACATACAACCATCAAGTGATACTCATCTTGGTTGTACAGTTGTCAAAGAAGCACATGTAACACTTGTTCTTGCGTTGATCATACAACACATTGTTGCGTCTCTGGTCGTTTGTCAATTTCCGGTATAAATTCTTCTCGAGGAACTTCAGCGATACAAGTCCTTTCTTAAATAAAACTAGGTTATTCTATCTCAATACAACTTTGCAATACACAGAATCTCCACAGTCACTTTAACTTAACTCACGCTATAATTCACAACGATTCACGAACTTTACTTATGGTCACTACCGCTCGCTTGACCCAATTATCTGTCTCTATAACTCACTATCTGCTGTTATATCTTCGCTTTAGTTGACGGGCTTATATACAAAAAAGAGGGCACCTAGAAAAGACTAGAGTTGCCAGGAACAGTCATGATCCTTCTAGAAACTCCAGCGCGCATGCTTCCAGTGTCGCATTACTTCCGCTGTCGTAACAATATGTTAAGGGTCCTAAGTAAGCCTACTCTGTAAATAGCCATTTCCGCTGTACATCTAAATGTTTAATTTATTGTATTACTTGTAACAACTGCAACCACATCTACATAAGATAAACCAGCCGAATGCTCGCTGAACTCACGCGAGAACATTTATGTAGTAGAATCTTGATTAAAGATCAGAATAAACCTGTAGCTCGGCACTTCAAAAAAGCCATTCATTCCATTGAACACTTTAAGATACTTGCTCTACACATGCTCCCTCCAACACCAATAAAAGAAACGTAATCAAAAAAAAAAGGTTTGAAATTAGGCTGCATAAGTTTTTGGTATCAATGAACCGTTCAGCTTTCTATAAATTTTTAAATAACCTTCTTTTAATGTTTTAAAAATTGTTTGTTTCATATGTTTTTATACTTGTTAATTGATTATTCCATTGAGCATCTTAAAGTACATCATGCTCTCTTCAACATCAATCAAAGAATCATAATCGAAAATGAAATAATTTTCAAATTAGGTTACATAAGTCCTTTTAGTATTGTTGCGTCAGCGATATCACGTGACTAGTATCATGCCACCCGTTTTCTAGAACTATCCTGTTCCTTCGGGAGTG
>NW_013666431.1:431901-432596 GCF_000517525.1 Limulus polyphemus
AAATCAAGTGTATCGTAAAGTTATATTCAGAAGAATAAACCAGTTTTATTAAGTAAGGACTTGTGTCGCTAAAGTTTCGTCGGAACGGAGTTACGGAAAGTTAATTAACAAACGGAGACGTAACAGTATCAACGAACGCTTCTCCATTTTTTAAAATAACTTTCATTATAGTTTTGAAAATTAATTTATGCTGTTTCTTTCAGTGTTTTAAACTACTTTTCATTAACTATTTTTATATTTTTATATCTTTGTTTTATTTTCTTAATCTTAACCTATAGCAGGTCACTATTTTCTTTAGTCTTTTTTTATTTGTTATTTCCATATTGTTTGAACCTCTTGTTACATTATGTTCTTGTGTATTCTTTATCGGGTATTGTTTCTTTTCAAAACATCCTACAGTAGTTTATCATTATCCGACAGACTTGTTTCTGACTTGAAAAAGAGCGTTTGCTCGAAACGACGCTGCTTAGGAAATAACAAATAAAAATAGAGTTTTTAAAGTGATCTCAAACAGTCTAATTACCTCCGCAAGATTTGTTAGCAAGAATTCTCAAAAACGGCTGATTTAGACAAAAGTTGATATACATTGGACTATGACCCAACTTAGAAGTGATTAGTTTTAGAGGATCAAAGGTCAAAGTCACGAAAATAAAAAAATCCCTTTCTGTTAATTAATTATTAATTAAAACTCTTTC
>NW_013666432.1:0-933 GCF_000517525.1 Limulus polyphemus
CTTTTATCAGGTATTGACCCACCGATGTGTAGCCATAGTGACACTTAAGTCACAATAGCCCACATTTTATTGTCGTGCCGTAGTTACGACCGTGAGTGGCGGCACCATTTTAAACACATTTTTTCTAAAAGTTTATCACTGACGCTGGACAGTGTCATTGGTAATGGTGACATTGTCCGATTAGATTGTATTTTTAATTTTTTTTCACACTATAGGTATTTTTAATTCTATATAAATCTTTTATCGACATGTATTGGTTTTAACTCGCTGTATTTTTACATCTTACTTTAATTTACTTATTGTTTTTACCGGTTGTTTGGCGCAGATAGCCTTGCTGCTTTGCGCCATAAAGCATCAACCAAACAATCAAATTTGATCGGTCTCATCACTACCAAGTCGATTAACTTTTATATAGTTTAAGTCAAAAAGTCGAAAGCATAGTAGTGCTCCCCAGTGGCATAACAGTAATTCTGAAGACTTGTAACGCTAAAAACCGGGTTTCTATACCTGTGGTGGGCACAGAACAGATAGCCCATTGTGTAGCTTTGTGGATAACTACAAACAAACAAAACATAGGGGCAGAGAAATAAAACTAGATTACAGAATAAATAAAGGGATATTTGGGGAAGTACGACCCACGAAACGATGAAGATACATCGTTTAATCAGAGTTAACTTCCATTCGACCTTGCGTTTGATATGAAATTGGAAATCATTACGAGATACAAACTCTCAAACCTACAATGTTTGTTTTAGCGCAAAGCTACTTTGGACTACCTGTTTGTCTACCGCGGGGTATCGAACTCTGGATTTTGACGTTGTTAGTAAACTAACTGCTGACCCACCGTGAGATAAACCTACGATGTTCCATATCTAAAAAAATTTGACATTCTTCATTCACTGCCAGTTATGTAAAGGTATTGTTACGTCTCCG
>NW_013666432.1:1820-8332 GCF_000517525.1 Limulus polyphemus
TACCAGACTACCCTATCTAGTAAATGCTAGGGCATTCGTGAAAGAACAAGATAGTTCTAGAAACTAGAGGGCGTGAGAATAGTCACGTGATCTCGACGACGCAACAATATATACCAGTCTACCCCCCATCTAGTAGTTTCCAGACAATTCACGAAGGTTCGAGAAGGACGTGGCGTGATACTAGTCACGTGACCTCGCTGACGCAACAGTATTTACTCCTAAACGAAACAAAGAAAAGCACAATAAGATAATAATAATTAACAACGTATTATTGAATGCAAATCACCAGGGCTGATGAAGTAAAACTTGTACTCCTGAAGTTGCCTACTAAAAAGGGCCACATGCTTGTATGAACAGCACAATGAAACCCGTGTTGTTTAGATTAGTATTGAGAGAGAAAACTAGACTTTACTCACGCAACTTTATGGATTAATTTTCTGAAGAGAAAACAAAACCAAGTTATAGAGATGCTGTTGCGGTATCTTCTTTTTCTTTAAATGTTAAAAACAGTATAACCGTTTCAATTGCTAAGTCAATGTAACATATAACTATTGATTCTATGGTATTTTGATGCTAGGGTGGAAATTTTCAGCTGTAAATTGTAGCATGACATATTTCTAATGAAATCAGTGAAAAAAGTAGACGTTATCTGTAATCCCCACAAAAATAGCTGGAACCGACATTCTTTCCTGTTAAGCGTAACTTTTGTCTCGTTCTATATATATATATACGACCATATTTAATAATCTATTCTATTTATTCTGTGACTCTGCTGCAGTAACTTTCGTTACAGGGGTAATTCACATTAAATCTGGTAGTATAGTGCCAAATATACGTGAAAGCTCTTACGAAAGTTAATTGTTTGTAGAGCTCGTGTACAGAAGTCCTGCGGGATGATTTGCAAAACGTTTTGTTGGCCGTATAAGGAAATGACTCTTACGCCATTATAGGTCATGAAAATGGACTATTGTTTGATCCTATTCACATTTTTTTAATAAAGAAATAATATTCTTAAACACTGTTTATGTTTGTTTCTTCGTAGTGATTGGTGTAATGCTATGGATCTGTGCTTATATTTTTGAAGCGTCTGTTACTCCCCACAAATAATATATAGTCCTATAGCTATTAAAATAATATATGACAGTGGTTCTCAAAAGTTAGTAACCTTTTAACATATTTCTTTTTTTTCGCGGCCCCCGCCAAATTTATTGTTTTTTTTTTGTTTTTTTTTAAAACGACAACAAAATCAAAGATTCCGTTTACATGAAAAACTGTATTCCAAAATTAAATGTTTACATTTTTTATTCTATAAACAATATTTTTATGAAATTTAGGAAATGCTGATCTACGATATTACCAGTTTATTATTTTACGCTACTCAGTAGATAAGTATTTTCAAATGATTTTTTTCATCATCTCAAAATCATGAATTTTGGCGGAACAACAACAACGAAAAAAACCCTCCATTGAGCAAGCACCTCTTTCGTTTCGCACAAGAATACGTTTGGTTTTACTGTCTCTACAATAATAGAGCGAGTATGTTTCACCTCAGGTCACTGCCCTTATTCTCCGGAAAAACAACCTCTCCCACCCCCAAATACGTGCATATCGGCACCTTTAGACACTGACTCAATGTTTATAATATTTTAAACTCTTTTTAAACCCATAAATGTTTGCGCGATCTGCTAGAATTATTTTCATATCCTTTATAATATTTGTTTCAGTCACAAAGACAAATGTTATAGGACGCTGTCACCGTCCGATATGTAAATCGGGATTTTTAGAACTTCCTTCTATATCATTTGGTTGTTGAAGCAGTTCACTTGTCCGTTAATTAAGGGTGCTGATCTCCGATATAAATAGACGTAATATTGGTTTAGTTGTTGTAAAGCGCAAAACATACACAATGGGCTATTTGTGCTCTGCCCACCACGAGTATCGAAACCTGATTTATAGCGTCGTAAGCCAAAAAAAAAAAATTAATTGCTGAGCTAATGGGGGCATAGAGTGAAAACTTTTTTAATATCTTTTCATTTATGTCTATCTGCGAGATTTACACACTATTAAAAAAAACTCTTAGAACGGTATCCAACAGTTGAGTATCTTCTAATACAGCTATGGTAAAACACAAACTAGTTAGACACAACACAAACAAGCTTTGTTTAAAATTAAATATTTTAATGTGTGTAGTTTCTATACGTTTATTACAATCCAACTATCAACATATATTGATTAACATTTAGTAAAATAGCGTGAAGTCTAATGTTATCTTCTCCTTATGCGTTATATTTAATACTTATCAAACTGTGCTTCTCAAACATAGTAAGTGATCACCAGAAGCAACATCTTGCAAAACAACAATCCATAAGTTACAGGGAGCATGCGCTATACAGCGAACCAAGCATATAGCATAATCGGCCAGTGGTAAGCGGTGACTTGTAGCAGCAGATCACGACTCTTAGAGCACAGGCCAATCCCATTTGCCTTTAGCGGGGTGAACGGCGAGACAACATGCACAGTTTGTCATGTTTTCTAAATTCGGATCGTAAGCATATTCTCGAAAAGATCACATTTATTATTATTATATTAAAACACGATAAAAAACAAGACTTTTCGATGTTAATATAATAAATTTCATTATGTAGCACATAAAATACTATCTTGTCACGCCATTTCCTTGAACAAAGCTAGCCTGGCAGTTTATTGTTTCTGTGTGGAAGAGAAACAACCTATGTTACAAAGTGTGATTTTTCACAGTTCTCGGCGTTGAAACATAATAAATACGTCTTCAAGATAGTTTATAACACGAGTTATTTTTTAACTTTTATTTTGTACGTTTTTTTTTTATTGTTGTTACACTGTCAAAATATAACTCGCTGCTAACAAAAACCTTGGTTGCTGACGTCTAGTTTGATAGATTTAACGGCAATTTTTGCTGTTATAAGCACTAATATATATCTCTATGTAGAAGTTCATTAACCTTCTTAATTTATCAAGGCGCACGTGCCCAAAACATTTGTTTTCGTCGTAATAACTCTTAAATGCGAGTTCAATGGTTGTAAACATTTAACATAAAACAGAACAGTTACACAATCAATCGAAATAAAAAAGTTTTTGTTTTCAAGCAACAAACAATAAGCATTAACTTTTTCATAATTAATTAATAAGGTTAATTAATACAAATAAGGGTTGTCACGATCATATATGTGATTGTAGTGCTGATTTACAAAACGGTCAGTCTGTATAAAACATTTAAAATTTTTTTTCTTTGAAAATAAAGTATTGATGTTCAACAATTCCACCAAAACGTTTGTTCTAAGAAGTTTTTAACCACAGGAATAATGTGATTTTTTTATCAGACATCTTACCATGGTGTCCACTGTATGTGGCCTTCAATAAGACAGTCTTCTGCATACTCGAATTTTATTGGTTGAGTTTTGTGCGTGATTCTATTCTGGTTGGCTCATTACGTGTACTTGTTGTCTGCTGCGAGTTTCAACACGTACATGCACTGACGCCTCGCGATATGGTTCTTTTGATTTTCTCATTGTTATTTGTAGTATAGATTACACGTATGTAATATTCTAAAATATATAACAAATACTATTTCTTAATACGTGGATATACCAGATCGACTCAGTTTACTGAAACATCAGTCACCAACATTTTTATCTACAACATTATATTTTGTATTCTTTTTGCGAACAACTTGGAAACAGTGAAAACTTCTAGTTAATTTGTTTACAATAATAGGAATTGGTATCCAAGATAGTTTGTGTTGTTTTCTGTTAAATACAAATAGGATGTAATTTTTTTTCATGAAACATAAGAGGACGAATTAAGGACCACGAAAAAATATAATATGCAAAGAATCCCCCCTCCAACCAACTACTATAGTGATCTAAGGTTTGCCAGCTCCAAGTTCGTTAAAATTTAAAGTCTGTATTATTCTTAATGAATAGTCATTAATTTTTCATACTGAATTACTGTTGTGATTACCATGCTATATTTGTGTGTTGTGGTGGATACAAATCGGATAAGTAAAAAATGTTCTTTACAAGTATATAACATATCTAGCTGAAATCCGATACATAGAGTTGGACAACAATCCCCTGCCATTATTACCCAGTTTTAAAACTGGACAAATACCTATAAGATCGGTCCAGCGTTTGAACGTTGCGCAGTGATAGACGAGGTGAGAAAATGTCCCCAAGCCGCGGTACGACTTTTGGCCTTTGAACAAAAGTGTAACTCAAATATGACTTCCTTGCAATGCCCCATCAAGTACAGAACTGCTGCCAAAAAACTTTATCTGTGGTTGAACTCTTAAAAACAACTGTCTTCAAATGTAACAAAAACATGCAAAAAAGACAACGTACGTGAACCATTTTTCTCGTATTTTTTTATTAAAAGTAGGACAGATGAAATGAAAATGCAAAACAAATTCTAATATTCTTTGTTTTAGTTTATACATATTCAAATGAAGAAGATATAGAAAGCCCATCCTATAAACTAGATGTTAAATTAAATTTACAAAAGCATCCAGTATCTTGAGGATTTAAGATCCTGTCTTTCTGAATGCTGAAACTCTCCGTGTATTATTGAAACATGTCACAATTAATATGAAAGCAGCTGTCTCGTGGTGGATTAACTTGTTTTATTCCCTATAAGTCTAATAAAACAATGACAAGTGCACTTTGTGAAACACATCCAACTTTATTCCACTCAAAGACAAACTAAGATTTTAATTAACGTACCACTGTTAATAATATGTCTTGTAACAACTAACACAAAAAAATAACAATGCAGCTTAAACAACTTACTCTGAAGGTGTAGGATTATTTATCACAAATGATACGTAATTTATATTTAATGTTTTCTATACCTTTAATGACTTGGACCCTTCATATGAAGTTAAAAATCAGAGACATTTTCAGTAAATCTAGAAGAAAAGTTTAATGGTGTTGTTCAAAGGCTTAGTATTTTGCAATCTCTAAATGTTGTGTATATTCTAACTTCATATATCCAAACTGCTCAGAGTACATGCAAATTTTCAATCTGTGAAGAAAGTTAATATGATTAGTACAGTAAATACATTCCCATACTTTGGCGAGTATACCTATATTCAAAAAATGGCTGTTGATTTGTAAGTCCATCAGTAAATTACAAGCACATGAAGTGTAGGACAAGTTCTGGGTCACTCCCCTTTAATTAACAAGATTGCTGTAGGAATGCATAGATGTGGATAGTAATCCTCACCACTGGCAAATCATGCGATGCTCACTCCCCTTTAATGAACAAGATTGCTGTAGGAATGCATAGATGTGGACAGTAATCCTCACCACTGGCAAATCATGTGATGCTCACTCCCCTTTAATGAACAAGATTGCTGTAGGAATGCATAGATGTGGACAGTAATCCTCACCACTGGCAAATCATGCGATGCTCACTCCCCTTTAATGAACAAGATTGCTGTAGGAATTCATAGATGTGGATAGTAATCCTCACCACTGGCAAATCATGCGATGCCTTAAATTTCTCCTCCCATATTTACTTGTGGAATGACAAATAGTAGGCTGTTAACTATCAATCCATCTGCAACAAGCGACATAGCCAATCAGAAGCAAATAACATAACACTTTAGGCTGCTTGCGGTCAGTTCATGAAGAATGATATAATACACTATTAATTAATAAGGAACAAGTGGCATTACACACCTGTTGTTTGCTGATTGTTCATCAGGAATATGCGACATATTAAATCTAAATTAGGTTGTTTACTGTTAGTTTATCAGGAACATGTCGCATTTTAAATTAGTTTACTTGTTGTTAGTTCACAAATAACAAACGTCATTATGGTATTCCGATACGTTAATATTCAGAAGAAAAAACTATTTCTCGCAAAGCACAGGTTCAAGACTGTTAAAGAATTTATGAATATATTTTTTAGCAGAAATTTAATGAATAAAATCTTATGTCTGTTATAATAAGCTGTCACAAGATTTTTTCAAAAATGTAGCCTAAAAGTTAACGAGGTAGCACATGTTTTGGTGATGTATAAGGAGTTTTAAGTGAAAGTTGTCATCTTGCACTCAGTCAAGCTGGTTTTTAAGAGTAAAAGTAGAGATGGAGTTATATGATAATAAATTTGTCTTTCCACCTTATAAAGTTAAGATTGACAAGGACTTTCTACTCAAGATTCACAAAGTAAGGGGTAAGACTATTCTTCAGAATATATTGAGACGGAGGAAGAAATAAACAGTGAACGACTTTGTAACACTGACTGGTAAGTACGTTACGTATTGTTACGACAGCGGAAGTCACGCGACGCTAAGAGAATGCGCGCTGGAGTTTTTATAAGGATTGTGACTTATCGGGGAACCTCACGAATATCCCAGTATTTTTTTAGTATATAAAGGCAGATAGATTGAAGATAGAGATAATTGATTCAAGCAAACAGTAGGCACCGTAAGTAAACTGTGTGAATCGCTGTGAATTATAGCGTGTGTTTAT
>NW_013666432.1:9332-32180 GCF_000517525.1 Limulus polyphemus
CCTAGCCTTTCAATAGTGTAAGAAAAATACTAAATACCTTTCACCATTGAAAATAATTAATATAAAATTACCCACACACAGAAATAACACACTATCTAAAATAAGACCCTTAAACAAAGATAAAATATATTTCAAATCACAATAACATTTAAAAATGAAAATCAAAAATTGTTACACAATGAAACATAAACACTCTTTAAAAACAATGATGACACATTCTGCACAAAAATAAACCTTCATTTTATAATGGTGATTACAAACAGAAGAAGCCATTAAATCCAAAAACAACCTGAGTTTAAACCATTCCCACTAATAAGAATACAAATGAAAATAACTTACCTAAAAGTGAAAAACAATAATAATAAATAAGTATATATATATAATGCACACTTACACAATATAACTTAATTTAAATACAAAAATTACTTAAAAATACTGTACAGATGCATCTATATAAATATAATAGTACTGTCTGTTGCTATGTCCATGTAACTTCTTTTCAGGTGTGTGGATGGATCTTCAAAACTGGTGTGAAGAGATACATACAAGTTTTCTGTTTTGAATTTTGCAGTTTTTATGGGTGTTTTTTACCATTACTTCACCCCCTGTTAATGGATCTTCACCAAATTTGGCATGAAGATTTGTTGGGTCCATGCAAACTTGTGGTTTCACATTTTGTGTTATGCAGTTTTTACATAAGGGAAGCAGCTTTTCATGTCCTAAGATAACCTTTCATTAATCATGAAATTCCATCCAGGGGACTGGTATTCCAGCTAGTATAAAATAGTTAAAACCTAAATCTTAACATAAAGTGCACAGTGAAAAATCTTAATCCCGCTATAATAAATGAAAACTTCTCCATTAAATAAATAAATACAATTAGTCAACCCTTCTCTACAGTTAAAGTGAGAAATTTTATTTACTGAAATTGAGGAACCCCAATCCCCAACAACAAATCCTGCAATACAGCTGATGATTTACAGTGCTCGGTGGTTGTCTGGTAAATAATCCATTTAGTTCTTGCCAGATGCTCCCAAAGCTAATGCATTTCCTCCTCAAGCTGCATTGGCAGATCTCTTTGCTTCAACAGATGGTCCTTTTTTTATTATCATTATAAAGCACCCAGGCCTCTGTCCACCTAGCTGAACCTGACTGTGGTGCTTTAAAATTATTACTTGGTTTAGCATGAGTTGCTATTCTACTTTGGTTGGGACATTGTGGAGAGATCCATCCTCTCAGCCATTACCTCTATTGCTGTTGTAGGGATTGCAGTCATAGGTGAAGATGATGTTCTATTGTATTGCAGTGCAGTTATAGTCATGGTTGTTTTATTACTAAAATGAAACCAAGGAAATTTCATTAGTGGCTGCCTCTGGTGTTAATATAAGTTCTGGAGCTGGATCTGTTGAGATGACCACTAATTGGCTTTTGGGCTGGGCTTTCCATTGGTGAAAATCTTTTTTGACCATGATTTTTCTGGAGTTGTCAATACATAGCATGCTTGCTATTTATACTGGCAAAACACTTTCTACTAGGGCACATCGTAGAATTCTTTCCCTTACTTTTTCACATCAGTAAACTTGGATCTTGAGTGGACCTACTCTTGGACTTTCTGGTATTCTGACCCTTCATCTTTTCCTCATCTCTAAGGGTATCTTTTTGGGGATGACTGGCCAACTAGGTATCATCAGTTCCTGGTTCTGTAGTTCATTACTCCCAGTGATGAGGCAACTGGAATTGTCATGGGGTGCTCAACCTATAGTCATTGTCACCAGATCTTTCATTTCATTACAAAAGTGATGATGGTTCACAGCTATCCTGTAACCAACAGTCCAGGTTTAGTAGGAAAGAAATGAGGGGTGAGAATAAAATACAGTTACTCACCAAAGTGACAGACATTAGGTGAAGTACTGTTTGGATGTTGACCTAGACACTCCTACCATTGAAAATTCATTGACACCAACATCTCCATTTCTACACTTTACTGAAAGATGTTACTCTTTGTCTTTCATACTTTTGCATATTCCTCATTTTTATGCACTATGACTGCATTAAATTGTAAACAAATGCTTAGAAATTATTTAGAAAACTGGATACTTAGAGAATATTTCAATTTGCTGATCAAAAATATTCCATAATAATGAAACAAAACAAGGGTACACCAATCTCATATTTATTATGACATTTGTAATTTTTATGAATTCCACTTCCCATAGATAGTTCACCTTGCTCTCTCATATCCCACCTCAATTCACCTAATATGTTGCCAGCTAGCACTCGCAAAACACAGGTATAACTGTGGTTTCTTTTAAATATGGCATAAGCCCTTCATTTCCATTTATAGAAAATACAACACCTGCTAAGTGTTTAAACTAAAACATTCACACAAGCATAAATGAAAACAGCTCAGTTAATCTCATAACTATATTCAACATCTAGATCAAATTCTAGTTATTTTCACTCAAGTCTGTTCTCTGTTGAACAACAATTATGAATTACTTTGTGTAAAGTTTCATACACGTTATGCCACACCTAGCACACATGCATACTTACATCTTCTACATTTATGGTTCAGTAACATGCTGACATTTGTGATTGGTGCAACTCAATAGTTTTACAGGCCTCACAAAATAAGTACTTCATGATGGAATTTAGCTGAAACAGACTATTCAGCTTAAAATTCCTTGTGCTGGTAATGTTATTTACACTGTCCTTACATTTCATATTAATTTATTCTTTTGTTAGCAGTGGTTAATTACATTAGACTACAGTAAATCAACATTCACTGTTCCAATCAGCCATCATATATCCTTTTGTGTGTGCTGTAGCTCAATAGATAAGTAAATATCAGCAACTCCAATGAAACAAGACATTTCAGTCCTTGCTTCAGATTAGAACACAACCCCCTCAATCTGAATGGAGGAGTTATAAACAACTATGTTTATGGGTCTTTTCCAAGAGAAAACCCATTGCTAGTTTCCATTTTAACACATGGTTCGAAATCCAGTGACTCTGTGGGCTCGCTATGGTTTTTTTGTGGCTCAGTGGTTGCTCACAGGATCCCCTCTACAGGAACAGTATTCACTGCCAAATTGTATGCCATTTCTCTAGGATATTCAGAAACAACTGGCTCACTTTTCTCTGTCATCTATTTCTATTCAGTTTTTCTGGACACCTGGCCATGTCAATATTCTAGGGCCCAAATAAAAGAAAATGATGAGTAAAAAATTGTGACCAATACATAACCTAGATAAGACACCTTCCTCCCTCCAATCCTTATGGAAACTAGACATCCAAATAACAACATTAGGTTTGATTTGGAAAAGTTTGTTATGAATTTGCATTTCAATTTGTCTGGCACAAAGCCATCCCTTGGTCGCAGAGCTGTGACAACACCAGAACAGATGGACTTAGTTGTGATGTCAACAAGTTAGTTACTGATCTACCTATGTCTGACCTTTGCGGAGAACTGTATACCATATGTATGGTGTTTGTAGTTGCCGTTCAATCACCACAGTGAACCTATATTTATGAAGAATATGTGGCACTGTGGTGGGTAAAAAGACAACTAAAACACCATATTGCTAATAAACCACAAAATTGTTTAAACTTTCCAACATAGAAAATTAAAACTTCACAGAAAATATATTAAAGCAAGGGTGAAATCTAGTTACTATCAAGAAAACGTATTAACATTAATGATTTAAAATGAAACTCCTGTATTGTGTGGATTTGATGCCAAAAACGTATTACTACATTAGAATAAAGAATCAACTCGCACATACAAGTCCACAGCAGTGTTTCTATGAAACCAGAGTTCATGCTATCTCCATTTTTTTGACATACTCCAAAGTCACGTAGTACATACACAAACCCATGAACTTCTTTGCATTTGTTTACTTAAATATGGATACAGGTTTCCAAGGTGAAGTGGAAAGTCTGTCAACATGTGGATTTAAGATTGAAAAGTAGTGATGTATATTAAAAAAAAAGTCTATGTTAGTTGGTTAGAAACTTAGTTAAACTTGCTTTTAATATATCAAACTGTTGGTGAGTCACTCAGGGCAGGCTTAACTTTGTAACTTATCAGGCCTTATATTTCTATAAACTTATAATGGTTGTTTTTTTAGCAAAAAGCTACACAATGAACTATAAGCATTCTTTCCACCACAGAGAATCAAACCCTGGATTTTAGCATTGTAAGTCCATAACTTACTGCTAATTCACCAGGAGGACAATGTTAATAATGTTGTGTGTTTTGGATAACTAAGAAAATTAAACTTTATCAATTTGCTGTGTTAAAATTACAGTACATTTCCTGAATGATTTTTGTTTTTATACTAAACTATGCAAGTTTATTTCTCAACAAATCTAAGAATCCAGAAAAAGTCTGATATGTAAAAACATTTTGGAAACTTATTGAACTATGAACCAAGTAGATTGACACTTATTAATTTTAGAAGAGTCCTTAGTCCATCAGTATTATGAGATGGATATGTTCTTACTATTTCCAACTGAATTTTACTGTATTGATCAACTATAACCAATATCCTGTCCAGATCAACACCGATGAAATGTCATGTTATTCAAATATGCAACAAGGTTGAAAAATGGCATATCATTGATTGTGACTTTGATACCAAAGAACTGGTAAGGGCATTGAAAAATGTATGGAAATGGGAATAGCTAAAATAGATGGTAGATCGAAAGGCTGTTGGTCAAATCATCAGAAAAATTACAAAATGAAGTTGTTTTCATGAACTTTGTCAAAAAAAAAGTTCGATTATGCTAATTGTGGTTGGAAGACCATTAAACAATATTTAGGAATGAAAACTTACTTGAAGAACTTAAAACTAATAGCCTTAAACTACAACTATTCTGGTATACTTATTGTCAAATGGCAAACAGATTAAAAATTTGGATATTGTTGCGTCAGCAAGTCACATGACTACAGTGACGCAACGTTTCTAGAATTATCATGTACTTTGGCGAATGCTCTAGTATTTACTAATAGGGTAGGCTGGTATATATAAGAGGGGAAAACGTGACGTGGTAAGGTAATGTGTGTATAGATAGTGAGTAATTGATCTGCGGTCGGAGTATTATTGACGTTCGTTGATTAGCGTTTGTTTTAGCGCGATTGTTGAAGTTAAGTGTATCGGTAAAGTTATATTCGGAAAGAATAAACCAGTTTTATTAAGAAAGAACTTGTGTCGCTTAAGTTTCGTCGGAACGAAGTTACGGAAAATCAATTAACAAACGGAGACGTAACAATATTTTAAACATTTTAGACCATCTTTGAAGATTAAGTCTTTTCTTCTTTCAACTTTAAACTTTTTAAAACCATGATTAGCTAAGGTTGCTCAGCCTCCTAAACTCCCTGAACAGGTATTTTGCCCCCTTATAACACCACTGGGTCTTATAATCCTCAGACCCCGATTTAGTTTCAGTTTCTCCCCTTACCTTAAAATTATTACTGTTAAAGGAAATGGCCTCCAATGAATGAGTAAACCACTCCATTTCATCAATTTCCTCTCCATCAAGAAACATTTTGATTAATTTAGCATGGTGGCCATTGGTAGGAGGAGTAGTTATTATCTTTAAGTCTGGGCCAAACACACCAGTTTAGGGCAGCATAAATGCCTATATAACTTTTGGCATTAATATTACTGTTCAGCAGGATATAGAGGCTAGTACATTCCCAAAGGTTATTCATTCCTACACCACATTTCCACCACTGCCTGCAAACATATTAGTTCACTGAATGTGGCCTAGACACTATATAATTTTTCAGCTGCAAGTGGAATGCATTGGTCATACAAGGCAGCCTTATGAATTCTGTTTCTTAGTGTCTCTACAGTGACACAGCATACACAAACATCTGATTCAATCTTGAAGAAGGCACCTTATGACTATGAAAGCCAAGATCAACAGTTCTCACTGTATGTTGTTTTGGAAATGGTTCCACACTTTGAGACACATAGGCAAGGTGCAACAGCCTGTCTTAAGCTTTTGATAAACATTTTATAGCATTTACAGGGCTACTTGTGTGTCAAAACACCCTTTTATTTATAGAGTAAAGAAATTTAAAACCTCAAATTGTTCCTTACAAACAGCTTATGAATTATCATTATTTGAAACAAAAAATAGCTAAAAGTAAATAACCAATTTTCAATTTTGAAATAAGATACAGAAGGTCTATATAAAAAAATTTCACTACAAAACTCCTGAGTAAACTTGTAAGTTTAGAAATTTGTTTCTTTGTGTACATTTTAAAAGAAACAATTCACAATTCTAAATGTATTACATAATCATAATGTTCCAAAACTTTGGATACTTAGAATTTTGTTAGTTTCTTTTTCACTTGATTTTCTCACATTTTGAAAACTTTATACCTTAAATTTTCTTACATGCTTTCATTTTCAGCACTTTCTGAACAACCTCCAAGATGCTTTTAATGAGAAAAGGGTTCCTACAATAGATATTAAATAATAAAATACTTTTTTTTTGCCATTTCACCTTAGAGTCATAGTAAGGTTGACGTATCACCTCGTCTACATCCTATCCATCCACAGCTATTTCCACTATCGAAATAACATGATCCTAAGACTAACAATGCATACTTGAAAAAACACTGAATGTCAGTGGACGATACATACTTGGGTGAGCACTGATATTTATGTATCAAACTTGTATAGATTTTGTTGAGATGTTTTGCCATATTACAAAATAAAATTTTACACTGAACTCATGTACTATTGTAGAATATATATATATGATTTTAGTCTGACAAGGAGTTAAGTAAGTATAATACCCAAAACTCTTTGTAAAAATAGACTGTATTATCTTAATGATACTCTTTTAATTGTGTTGTACTTCACTGATGAAGTGTTTTAATAATATAAATAAGGATTCAGCCTACCCTTCTAGAATATTCTTTATTTTGAAAATATAGGCATATCAAGTGGGTAACAGAGGTTGTATAAGTATTTTTGGACAACCATTTAAATGAACTTGACTAAAAACTAAGTACTGGATAACACATTAAATAGTGTTTGTTTTTGAATTTTATATCAAATCATAAAATAAAAGACGTTTTTATTGAGTTACACTCCATGTATATTTATTTTGCAACAATCATCTTAGGCACAGAGTAGCACTCAGAAGTTATCCATTAAAACTATAAAGTTCAAGAATAAGTAAATATATCCTTTCACTACGTAACAATACCATACTGAAATGTAAAGTATTTGATAAGAAGCATTTTTGCAAATTCCCCTTTAAAATATATCATAAACAACAAAAAAAAAATAGAAATGCATATGGGAAACTCAGAAAAGAACCAGAAAGTTTCTTAATTAAGGGTGCCCAAACTGTACCTCCTAAGTTATTATGTATATGTAAAATTGTGAAGACCAAAATTTCTAGAGTGCACAACACAGAATGTTGTTATAGACAATTATATATAAGATGGTTCTTGTTAATAAACCTTGTTATGAAAACTCCAGTGATTTATTAAATATAACCCATGAGTATAATGTTACATGGTGTCAACCAGTTAGCACAGTGAAAGAAATATTATCCAGAAATCGTCAACAAACGGTAAGAAAGACTAAAATATAATGCTACCATGAATACACAAAAACTAGCTTACTATGAAGTAGTAAAAGGAAGTATTGTTATACTCACTGAAACGTCTAAAACTGTACAGCAATGATTTCAAATAAACAAAAACAGATTAGGTTTAAATAGAGTAAAACACAAGAAGAATGGCCTAAATGGATTAAAACGTTTGAGAGGTTTAGGGTAGCCTCCAGACTAGATCATTCCAATACACTGATGAAAACAATGGGTGGTGAAATGGATAATGTATATGTTCTGGAATACAATTTTGAAAAGGACTAATTTAACCAACAACAAGAAACAGACACATTAAAAACTTTAGATAGTGTTATCAAAGAATTTTATTGCTTGTTAGACCATTGCAGGTATGGAGAGTATGAGCCTCAGGAATGCAAAATCATCGGAATGGCTCCAAATGGACTCTCATCTTACCTTAGAGAAAGTAGTGAATTAAAGTGAGTCAATCAGAACATTGTAGGAAATTATGAGAAATACTTCCTAAACTGAATATGTGGATACAGTAAACACTGAAAAAAAAAAAGTAACAGCAACAGATCAAAACAGTACAGAAATGAAAGAGTAATGGAATAAATTAAAGCCACTTAAGCCTTACAATATGATGTAAGAGAACATCATCACAAAACAAGCAACAATGGCCAGCACGAGATGCACACTGCAATAAATGTACAAAGAAAGATATGCAACTGTATGCACATCAGCATACACACTGGTCAAGCCTCAACGAAGATGATGATGATACGAGATTTATGAATACAGTAAGTTCTGATAATATGGAAGAACCATGATTGGTGAAGATTATAATAAAGAAAACAACTAAAGTGCTGATGTGACTGTTATTAAAAACAAGAAAAAAAGTTTAATGGTAATTTGAAAACAAACAAAAATACCACCACAAGGTCCTAGTCAAAGCCCATTGAAGGTTAAATTGTGCAAAGATTGATACAAGTCTCAAAACTGCAATACCGAGATGCCCATCTCTACAAGCTCTAAGATTAGTTTCCAGAGTAGAAACTATAAACTTTAATAATACAAGGATCAGGGAAGTTAGAGGAAGAATATTCAATAAAACTGAAAAATGATGCAAAATCATTCATTCTAACAATGCCTAGCAGATAATTTCACTTCTGCTTATGCATAGAGTAAAGTGTGAGCTG
This sequence comes from Limulus polyphemus, assembly GCF_000517525.1. Lineage (NCBI taxonomy): Eukaryota > Metazoa > Arthropoda > Merostomata > Xiphosura > Limulidae > Limulus > Limulus polyphemus. The sequence goes on from NW_013666432.1 coordinate 18,131, forward strand.
GTTAAGATGGAAGAAATGGAAATATCACATGTGGGCAAACCAAAGGACTGGAACAGGATGATAGTTGTACCAAAAGCAAATGGCAAAGTTAGGATTTGGTGGATGTGAAAAAAAAAAGACACCTATTATCATGAGTGAAATTTACACAGGAGCAATTAAAAGGTGCCGGAATGTATTCAAAGATTGATGCAAATTCAGACTTATGTCAAATTATTGTCAAAGAAACTGGCTCTGCTTGCTATATTTATAAAGCTACTGGCACCAGAGTATTTTCAGAAAAGAATGTCTCGGAAGGAGTACTAAACCAAGTGTATGATGCAATACAAGCCTATATGCAGCTCTACTGAGAATACAGGACTTGAGCAGACCTTGACAAAGTGAAAGCCATTACAGATATAGGAAAAAAAAATATAACATTTTTCCCACCTAACTGGTCAATCCCACAAGTAAGTATGCTATAAAACTCACAATCAAGAGAAATAATTCAATAATTTCTTACACACAGTTTCAATCTGTTAAAACTGTAAGCTATTTTATAACACATATCTTATGCAACTGATGTATCACATAATACCTACACAGGGGTTTTCAAAGGTTGTTGTATAAAAATAAGAAAGTTAGTCTACTGTTTATTAAATATTTATTGTCTTACAAAGTAATATTTTTTTCTGTAAACACAACTTTTCTAATCAGTCAAAAACAAGTATTAAAATTGATTAATCCTTCTGTAAAATAAATACATTAGCAAATCAACTAAACTTTGGCAATGGTGATAACACATATTATGAGTAACAAAATATATTTGAGTTTTCATACCTTGAGTATATTCAGAGGTACCACTTAATAGATCTATCCAGACAACAATCTAAAATAAGAAAAGTTTTTCTCAGTACTTTCAACAATATGTATTGGTGAGTATATTAAAGCAAAGACGTCCACATGGGTGTACTGTGGGAACATGAAATATTCTAAACTTTGGGTTTATTAAGGGATTCCCTTCATTTAGTTTATACACAGTTGGAAAAAAAATTAATGAGTAATCATAATGCCAACATTTCAATACTTGGATAATTGCAGGATAACCAAAAGACTAATGATCAGAATCAAAGATCTTGATTAATTGATTATTTTATGTGACACTTATCAATCTAATTCATGCTCAAAGATAATTGATCATGTCAATTAATTGCACAGCTCTGTACAATTCAAGCACATTTTTTGATAGCACCAAGACACACTGGTTACTTCTTTTCTTTACACTTTCCTAATTCACTAACAGCTTCTGTAAAGATGACTGATATATCACTATTAACTGAACATTTAATTCCCTTGCATTCCTTAAATAGTAGGAGTCTATATTCTAATAGAATCAAACTAGTTGCATAACTTATAATCAATATTTCAGCAGTCTAGAAACTATTAAAAAGCTGTTAAAAGAAACCAAGTAAAACATTAATAAAATAAATGTAAAAGCTTTAAAAAATTAGCTTCAGCAAAACCTAATAGATAATTTATATTTGTAAAATTATTTCAAATTATATACACACACACACACACACACACATACATATATATTATAAAACAATACACAAAGTCAACAAAATCTAGTGTAAGAAGGACTAAAAAGACCGTTATCAAAGTCAACAAAATCTAATCTAAGAATGACTAAAAAACACTTAAAACAGTTGACAAAATATACTGGAAGAAGGACTAAAAAGATCGTTATAAAATTTAACAAAATCTAGCGGAAGAAGGACTAAAAAGACCGTTATAAAAGTCGACAAAATCTAGTGTAAGAAGGAATAAAAAGACCGTTATAAAAGTCAACAAAATCTAGTGGATGAAGGATTAAAACACCATTATGAATGTCAAAAAAATCTAATCTAAGAATGACTAAAAAACACTTAAAACAGTTGACAAAATATACTGGAAGAAGGACTAAAAAGATCGTTATAAAATTTAACAAAATCTAGCGGAAGAAGGACTAAAAAGACCGTTATAAAAGTCGACAAAATCTAGTGGATGAAGGATTAAAACACCATTATGAATGTCAAAAAAATCTAGTGTAAGAATTACTAAAAAGGCCGTTATCAAAGTCGAAAAAATCTAGTGTAAGAAGGACTAAAAGACTGTTATAAAAGTCAACAAAATCTAGTGGATGAAGGACTAAAAAGACAGTTATCAAAGTAACAAAATCTAGTGTAAGAAGGACTAAAAGACCGTTATCAAAGTCATCAAAATATGACGACTTTGACTTTCCATTCAAAACTTATGGAAAATGAAAGAAAAATCAAATTGGTGTCCAATGTCTATAAGCATTGAGAAACCTCTACTTTCAAACTGGGTTTAGACAGTAGCTTTAAGTATTGTTATTATAGCTATCACATATATTCAATTCAGGATTTCTAACATAAAATTTAAGTAAATTAATCCTCAAACAAAAATTACCTGTTTCACTAAAATAAAGTTCATTACATCCAGTACAAGATGAAAAATGTACAACATCTCTCATGTTACAAAAACATAAAAACTTTACCTAGCTATGCATAACTTTTTAATAAAGTAAATATACCCTGTTTTGAAATTTCTAGTTTACATTGATAATTAAATTTTATGGTTGTCTTCCAGAAAGAATTACTTTAGAGTTAGCAAAACATTTTTTTAAATTTCATGTCAGTGTCCTGATCAATATGAATCAAACTGGTATCAAAAATGTTTGAGTCATGGGTGACAAGTAATAGAATAGTTTCAAAATATTATCTGTTGGAATTTTATTCTTCTATTAGGTTTCCTTTCAACAGCTTTTACTTGGTTCAGTTACTATAAATGACAACTTACATTATAGAAAAGTTTAAGATGGAAATATGGTCCAATTAATAAATTAATCAGAAATCATACATATTTAACTAAAACTAATCTCCACATTACAACCACAAAAATCTCACTTTTCCTCCTGGTAGATTTAGGGCATTTTTTATGTAAGTATATCACCATCCAAACTAGTAACGATCCAATCCTCTCACATTTTTCACCTGAATCCAATTCCTAAAGACAAAATAATAATAATCATCTTAAAACCTAGTTTAACAATTTATGTCCATACTCGTAATAATCTTATCTAAATGTAACTATGCATTTCTTTATATATAGATTTAATTTGTTTTTGTGGCCCACAGAAACATCCAGTAAAAAAATGATGGGAAATAAATATATAACTGTAATCATACAAAACATGCAAGATTCTTTCTGATTACATATTTATAGCCTTAAAGTTACAAATACTTTCCAACTTGTTTTAACAACCCTTTGTATAACTATCTACATTTGTTATATTTCATAACTAGAGATCATATATTTTATAATGGTTCTATTCACTCCTAACAGTCAGTAATCTTTTTACAAAGATTTTGCTGGTTCTTGGAGAAAAAGGAAAGTTAGAAACCACAGGCCTAAAGTAGACTTGCAACTATACAAACAATATATAACAATATTATTTCCAATCAATTGTAACACACTAAATACATTAACAATAATTACAATTCAGGAAAAGATTAAAGTAGATCAAGAAGAAAATAAATCCTAGCACAATATGGTAACAAAGAATGGAATCCTAACCTAATACTATCTTGAATTGCATTTTGCTGGGATAATAGTTTGGACTCGGCACGAGCAAGATGCCATAAGATGCTGGAAGGTGTCGTTATATTTTATCCCATTAATTGAGTATGGTCTGCAATTGGTTCACAAATGTTGAAAGAGGATTATGATGGTGAATGCAACATTCAGGTCCATCCAAAGGTGTTATCTTTGACTGAGACCCAGCGATTGTAATGGGTACAGTGGAATGTTGCTTTATCACGTTGAAGAAACATTATCTATTATGATAAAAATGTAGCCTTGCTGGGGTGGACATGATCACCAACAACATATAAGAACATTATTTGGTCTTTTTCAAGGTAGGATAGCAACTCCTGCAATAAAAACATCACAAAGTTTGAGATTTACTTGTTCTGGCTTATTTTTTGTAAATTAACAATAACACGATTGCACTTGTACAAGTATGTAGTTCAAGCATTTACTTCACTCATCAAATAGACTATTTTGCTCTATAAGTAAATAGTGTGTTCAACTAATCCTGTGTAATTCAAAATTTGTTATTTGTAAACAAAGTGTGATTTCTTCTAATGTATATATATAATGTGAGATGAACAGTAAGAAAGAAAAAAATAACTTTTAACAGCTACAATATTCTTATTGTGTACCAGTCAGCTGTTTAACTATTACGTATTTTGACATTTATTACACTTATGCAAAATAAAATAGTAATATCTCCAGAAAAACAACTTTTTATGTATAAGTCTAATTACTTTAGTTTATCACCTTTGCATTTTTCTATATGTACATATATAATCTTCTCCATTTCTCTCATATTTTCTTCACAATGAGAACATCAACTGCATAAAGGACGAGGGACTATATTTTACAATACTTTCATGCTATCCTGAAGTCGATATAACGAAACACGAATAAAAGTTTCTGTAGGTAAGTCGTAGAAGTTATTCCTATCATGTTTAGAACCCTCCAGTATAAATGGTGTTCATTCAAGCTGAAAATATGTACAATTTGCACTAAATATTTAATGGTTTAATAATAACATTATTATCATTGTACCATAACATTGTCAACATGAGAATGTTTCTCATTAACTACTGTCAGTACCTGTCTGTAATTACATATACTATTAATCTCTCAAGTAGGAATTCATATTTCCTTTAATTATATACATAAATAAATTAATCTTTGAGGATTACTATAAACATAAATATGACTGTAAATTTGAGATTCAATGGCTCATGTCCTATTGCTGGAAAATTGTACTCCACATTTTGAGTTATGGGTGCATTATACTAATGACAGTCAAAATGCCACTATTCCATTATAGTAGCTCGTGAGTTAACAGTGGGTACAACAATTGACTAGTCACCTTACCTTTAGTCTATCAGTTAAAAATTAGGGATGGCTAGTACAGATAGCCCTTGTATAGTTTTGCAAGAATATGTGAAACATTCCTCTCAATATACAGTATTATTTATTTCTGGTAAGATTCAGATTATTCTGATGTTTTTATTGCAGGTTTCTCTAAGTAACAGTTACTAACAAAAAATTATATTTGTTTGTTATACTAGTAGCTCAAGATTTGATTGTTTTATAATGCCATTTAAATCACCTGGGGGTTATATAAAGTATTGTTAGGTGTATCTGAGATCCAATGAACCAGATCTGATTTGGTTGCTGGGAACATTTTTTAATAAAACAAATAAATTACAACAATTTGTTTGTTTGTTGAATTTTGCGCAAACCTACTCAAGGGATATTTTCACTAGCCATCCCTAATTTTGAAGTGATAGATTAAAGGATAGGCAGCTAGTCAACACCACCTACCATCAACTCTTTGACAATGGCTGAAAAGGTGAGCATGCTTGGTGACAGGATTTGAACCCAATGATTGTGAGTCAAGTGCCCTAACTACTGGGCCAGCCGATAATTAAATTAATAAAGTATATTCCATTTATACGTGACCATCTTCTTAATTCCGAGTTTAAATATATAAATAAATCCTACATTGATATAATCATTTTGTGGTGTATATACAGTAATGCTAAAGGGACAGAAAATTTATAAGACAAGCAACAATTAAGCAAATAACTTTTACAAGAACCAAGATTATACTTTTAACTTAAATAGCAAAATTAAGTTATACTTTAACTATGATTAACTGAAATAATTTGTACAGGCAACCAATACTTAGAGATAGACATTAAATTTAGAATACATTTCCAACTTAATCTTTGGCATAACATTATATGGAGTTTTCAGCTCAAAGTCCACTTGTAGTCAATGTTGGAATGCATGAAAAGATTATTACAATAGATGATGCCATAAGGAAAATAGAAAACCCCCAGCTCTTACACAACACTGAAACAAGGTTTATGCCACCAAAAATATAATAACTTGAAAATTTGATGCATAATCAACAGTGTAAGCTAGAAATAGAGATATTTTGATGTGTCAAAATCAGGTGTTAGAAATTGGGCTTTAGTAATTAACTTTTTGCAGCTGAACTCATTTAGTTCATAATCATCAAATGGAAAGTAAGGATAATAAGTCCATGCTGTAATTGATGAAAGAAGTGCAATGATCCAGCTATTTTCCAAGTGTTCATGTCAATGTAATATATGAAATTGTGCAAACTCTACTGTATATACAGTTTCAAAAATAAAACTGAACGTGATGCATTAGCATACAAAGATATATAAAATATGGTCTTGTTTTTCCACTTATTATTTTTTGGCTTATATTTCTCTATAAGGTAATATGAGTTATATAAATATCTGATACATGTTTATGTGTTACAGGTTTCCTTCATAGGCATCTTTATTTTTTAACAAACAAATAATGCTAATGCACATGTACTACCCACATAACGGTCATTCCAGGAGCAAAACAAGGGAGGATATATTCTTAAGGTAACACCTGACTAACCAGTGTAAAAGATCAATTCAGCTACTTTTTTTTTTTTTTTTTACTTTCACTCGCATGTTTTTAGAATTTACTGTGTATCCTACTTTACAGCAATCTTTCCAACAAGAAAATAAATGATACCATACAGCTCAAAAGAAATTGTTACAATCATACATCTCACAGCTCTAATCATTAAATGTAAATTGACAAAAAAAAAAAAAAATACCAGTATGTAAAAACTTGAACCAAACTGGCCTGAAGAAAGGAATTACAACTGATAATAGATTGACATTTGAAAAGTCTGCATTGAGATTATTGTGGATGGTCTAACATTATCATAAGAGAAAGGCAGATTAATACATCACAGAAAAATAAGATGTAATCAGGTACATGAGCAGAGACTTGGTTGGCCTTTCAACATAGTAAAGATCTTGAAGAGTATTATAAAATTACAGAAACTGTAAAAGACATTATGTTTGCTGAGGTCATCACTTTTAAAGGCTGCACACGTGTATTATGTAAAATAAATTTTAAAGGAATATGAATATGATGTAGAGTAAGTTTTAAAAGAATGGTGTCATGACCAGAGTTTTTTGTTATTTTTTTAAATTCAAGATTATAGTAGTACAAAATACTTCAATAACAAGGTTTCCATTTCAGCCAGCTAAGAATGATTCATTAGAAAGAAAGGTGAGAAGTCTTCAAACAGACAAAAGGAAAATCTCAGACTTTACAATGAATATGGGAACTCTTTGTTCACTTGTCCTACTAATATGTACCTCGGGACAATGAATTCATTTGCCTTTCCTCAGTTTTCTGTTGAACTTCAAAACCACGGGTACTTGAAGTTACATCATGAAAACAAACAGAAATACAGCTAGTGAATTCTGACACCATCAAGACTATTGTCCTCTATTAATATTATTCACCTACTTTTCCTTTTGAGGATGGTTGTGAAACTATTTACTTATGATCTCAACTAAAGCACAAATTTATCTTTTAACAATCCTTGATTTTCAAAAATATCAAGAACTAATAGCACAGTAACATGTAATCCTTCATTATCAGTTTCAGATGATAAGATTAGTTTCTTTGTAACTGAATGCATTGGCTTACAGTTCAACTTTATTGTAATAACAACAAAGTTTCCTCCAGTTTAAGAGTCTATTGGATCCTTTATTTTAACATATTGAAGGTAAAAAGAAAAAATTCAGGGTCTCCAATGAGGGAAGCATTTGAAGTCAAGTATATCATGCTGTTGTCCTCCATAAACATGGTCTGATTAAACGTAATGATATTGTTATAATGTTCTTTTTAATTATTTGGTGCAAATATTCCATATAATGGTAACAGATTAGTTTATTTCTTCCTTGATGTTTTAACAAGCTGCCATCACTGTTGTAACTTATAGGCCTAAGTTCTGAGAATTTACCAAGGTGTTTAAGAAATCACATAAAAATGTAAGTGCTGTAATTGATGTAACAAATTTTTTATTGAAAGACATAACTTATCTGCCAGGGCACCCAATGCCATGAGCTACCAGTTACTCCATAATATCAAGAGCCTTTGGTGGCAGAACATCAGATAAGATTGTGACACTATGCTCTGGTTTTCTTGATTTATCAGAATACAGAGATGTCACATTAGCAGACAGTGGTTTCCTTATGAAGGAAGAAATTCCAACAAATCACACCCGCATTTACAAAAGGTCAAAACAGCCATCTCAGAAAGATAAAGTTACTCATCAGATATCAATGTTCAAGGTTCAAGATAGAGCCTTCATACTAAGTTTGGCTCATAAACATTAATAAGTGCAATATTCAGGGTCTTAGAGTATTGGAATTTTAATTTATATACTGTGTACTTAAACAGAATGTGAAAGCAGTAAAAAAAATACATGAATAAAACTTGAAATCCATAACATTAATTTGTTTCGTTTCATGACTTTAGATGATCATATTTTTTAGATTTATCAAATACATGTAAGAATATGATTACAGTTTAAATTTGACATTAAAATGCATGGTAACATTTTCAGTTTACATCCTGTTGACCACTTCATATACATTTCTAAAAGTAAGTAATTAAAAATATTCTTATCTACTATGCATTTACATAATAGGTTACTCTTACAATAACATAAAATTCATTGACTGTACAATCATCATTTAGTCCACTCTGGATATATCCATTTCCCACATGGATATTAACATATTTATAGCAAAACCATGAAATGGAACAATCTGATTACTACATTTGATCATTCATGCATATTATGGTTCACAAAATAAGCACTACAGATTAATGTTTCTTGATTTTCATAATTATCATCTGGCCTATTATCACTATTTTCAATAATCCTATTAAGTTCTGTTTATACACACTTCAAAAAAAACTTTTCACACTTACTAAATAAAATTCATCATCTCTTAATATTGAAACAGTTATATTGTCTACACTTGTGAACACAGAAACGTCACTAATCTCAGTGTTGTGTACATAAATTTGTAGTTGTACTTAAGTACAATATTTGCAATTTCTGTAAATGTAAGCTCCTATAACTGCAGTAAGTATTATTATAAGGATTGCATCATTAATTATGTATTTGTAGGAACATTTCATTTTCAATGTATGTTGCTGTTGAACATAACATTGAAAGGATACAATCCCATCTGTTACATGTGTAAAACTGGTTTATTACAGTCAACCAGCAGATTGTACACTGAAATTAACATGGTCATTGTTATATTTATATATTCTAAATAAGCTCTTTATTCATTGGCACAACCCCACCTAATGGAATTCTTGCATGTTAATTTATAATATTTACTTCCTGTTATACTTATTAGATCACTTGGGTCCATGATGTCCTTTAGAATCAGAACATTCATGCACTTTTGTGCCTGTAACTCTGCCCTCTCTCTCTTTATATACCACAGTGGACATTCAGACTGCCCTTTTGTTTTATTATTCAGTTTTTGTTTGCTCTTCTGAGTATTTGTAATTTGACCCAACTTTATCTGCCAGTTCCAGTACTTCTTCTCTGGTAGCAGTTCTGGCTCAGAAAATTGATCTTAATGTAAAGATCTTTGAAAGATCACAGGTCTCTTTATCCTCAAGTGCTACGATCTCAAGCAGCTCATATTTATCAATGTTCTAACAGAAGAAACAGGCTTGTTTGTACAATTTTTGACAAGGTCCCGTAGATCATCAATTGTTACTGAATCTACCTAAGGATCTAGCAAGCCATTGATAAAAGTTATAAAATATGATAACCAACAATTTTAAATACCAAAAGAAAACAAGTAAAAATATAATGTGAGATTTTATAAATTCTAAATTATCTGGTCACATTTTTACAACACTAAAAAAAGATATCAAGAGTGTATAGATGAACTCAACAATACCTACTTAGGAAATGTTCAGTTCTACTGACAGGGTTGGCTAGTTGATGAGACTGAATTCAAAACAAGACACACACCAATCTCTATCTTGAATAGTAATTCTGCCATATAACTGCAAGCCAATGTTTCCAAATCTAGAACAAAAAATTAGTGTATATATATATATATATATATATAATCCTTAAAAAAGACTGAAATTTAACAGTTCTAATCCTCACCAATTCAAAAACCATCACATCATTTTTTGCAGCTTTCAGATTTGACTAACGAATGAACATGTACTACATCATCAACAATGCTGTCACAGACTTACCTACCTATGCATGTAGTGTGAACAGTGTTGTTGTTAGTTATTAAGTAAAAAGCTACACAAAGGGCTATCTGTGCTTTGCTCACCATGGGTATTGTATCTATCAGTAAAGTCCACAGACATATTGCTGTTAGCAAGTTAAATGCCTTTGCACCAAAACAGAACAATACAAAATGTACAGTTGCTGTTGCAAACTCTAAGTATACTCGTGGCTCAAAAGCTTTTTCGTTCTTTCTTTCCGAGATGGAGTGACTTTTGTCTTCAATTCACATCAGCTTCAATGTTATTGTACTGTGCAGTTTGGATGTGTCCACCCACTGCAAATCTGAAAAACTAAAATATTAACATGTTAAACAGTGGATTCTACAAATATACATGTTGATTATGGTTATGTTTCTATATAACTCATATAAAAGTTAATTTACTGGAACAATAGAGTTTAATGAGTAAATTCTAGCAATTTTTGACATGTATAAAATAACTAGGTTGTTTCACCATAATATCAACCACATTCTTTTCCTTATAGTTTCTGAAGGACTTCAAGAAAAGGATTAAATTTGTACGTAAAGACAATAAACTATACTTTTACGTTTGTATAATATGAATATAAATCTTTTCTGCCCAACATATGAATTGAATAGGCTAATTATACAGCGACACCTAAAAACGGGTGTCCATATGCACCCATCTACTTATATCATTGATAACTTTATGGCTCCTGTGCTAGTTATGAGAAGTAATCTAATTCAAGCAAGAAATGGATGTATACCTGTGTGCCTCCAGTGACTTATATGGCTTCATTGTTTCTTTGGTGAATGCACCAGATCTCTCAGTTAAATATCAAAAATCTGAAATCAGGCCAGTGGGATGAGTCATCAGTCCATACATTATTTTAAACAAAGGAGTCTGGCAGTATAGCTTGTCCATTATATTTAATGTGGTCAACATAGCAGTACTTTGCTTCTGAGGATACCCCACATACATACTCCAACGGTCTGAACATCTCTAACAATATATCACATGGTTCTTTGTCCTTATATCACTGAAACATTTGCCACTGTATAATCACCGAGCATGAATTTTTGTGATGTTTGTTTACAAACAAGATTATTCCTATTGAAATGGTGAACCATTATGATTAACATGCTTGGAAAGACTAGATCCAATTTGTTTTTCAGTGAATTGCCTGATGATGTAGTTTGTTTTTAGTTGTACAGGTAGATTGTTATGAACCCATAAATCTCAACTGGGTTCCTTACTCTGGTATTTGTTTCAATGGGTGGAAAGAGCACTTCAATGTTTTCATCAACTTGCTTATTTTTAGGTGTGGAAAATGCAAGACATTACACACATAAAAGGTGATAAGGAGTGTGTATAAAAAAAAAAGGATCTATGACACTTTCAAAATATGATTAAATGAAAGATATGAAACAAAACATGCACAGTCCAAATGTTTTTATTTTACAGAACCAGTTTCAAACTTTTAACAAAACTGATTATTTTCTACTTATTTCTGCTACATTTAGCTGGATCTTAAGTACTCATGTTGAATATTAAAAACAGCTTTATTCAAAATTATAATACATAACAATGTCCTAGTGTCTGATAGATATATATTTTACTTGAATCTTTACTGATCATTGAGAATGGAAAAAAATATTTATTCAGTACTCCCATGCATATAACTATCTGAAAAATAATGGGTGGGTTTAAGTTTCTACTTTATGTGTAGGTATGCAGGGACAGCTTTGAAGGACCAATGGTCCCTTTTTTGTCCACATTTTACATTATTATTCTCTGTTTTACACATACAAGTTAAAAAGAAATTGTACAACAGAGATTAAAATGCTTCTTCTTATTATTTTTTGAAAATATCTAACAACTTTTAAAAATTACAGCAACTAAGTTAAATATTTCACCATTAAAGATATCTCATATAGTTAGACAAATTCAAACTAAAATGCTGAGAAGAAAAAAAAAAATGTTGGTTACATATAATATATATATTGTTTAAGTTCATTAGCAAAAGCTCTTATAGCTCGAGTAATATTCCAAAAGGCTTTAACTCCTCAGATCAGCCAAAGCTACAGAACTCTTGTCGCCATATGGTTGAAGATGCTTGTAGTATTTAAATTCTATGATCAAATCAATTACAAATCTAATGAATACTGTATAACAACAGCCCAAATGAGTTACAATGTAATGAGACCATACACACTATATATCAACACAATTTTTTCACCCCTTTCTTATGATACAACAGTTAAAAATGCAACTTCTCATAGCTAAAATATACATTTTTTTTTTCAATTAACATTTTACTCTTCATGTTACTCAGGCACATAACACAACTTTAAATTCATAACATTCTATTAAGAATTACAATTTCATAGTTTTTTTTTTGCACGAGATAAAAATCCAATTAATGTATTATAAAAATTGGAAAAAAATAATGAATAAAAGAAGTTAAATACAATTATAAGGTCTAATATTTAATAAAAAAGCCATTCCTTACAGTCTATGTTAATTACAGTCACAAAAAATAAAGGGCTATTAAACTGATTTTATTGAAATACCATTTTTATTGCATTTATTAATTCTTTGTATCAGATTAGGAATATTTTTTTATAAAAAATGTACTCCCAGATTTATACTTTTATTGTTCTATGACTGGAAACTGTTGTACCTATGCAAGCAGGTTAAATGAACACATTTTACCAACTCATCTGAGACAGCAGATAATATAATATATACTACGGTCTGTTCCATATGTTGTACGAAAGATGAGTTAAAGTTTAATCAATGCCATGATATTCTCCAAATTAAGGACATAATAACCAGAAAACTATTTAATTCCTTGATTTACTTAAACATTATATAACAGTATGCATGATAAATAATATTTAATAATTTTTAAATTTATAAGATACATTAGTTAGAAAGTGAAACTTAAAAGTGTAAAATGTTTCAGGAAACTAAAGAGTACTTAATTATCAGACAAGAATGAATTTCTGAATATAAATTGCACAATAATGAATAAAATAGTATTTTAAAATATAACATTATATTGATTCTTTTTTTTAAATGAGGAGCCTTATAATTGTGTTTAAATATATTTTTAAAGTTAAGACATATATCTTTCTAAGAATTTAAAGTTCATTTGGGAAAGATCAATTCTTAATTTATAAATGAATATAAATATTTAGTAATTAAAATTTTACTACAAACAACTGAATAATTAATTAAATTTTCTCAAAATATTTTTGGTAGCATGTTTCAAATATTAATCATTTTTAATTTGGTTTAATAACTCAGTGAGTTTATATTTTCATTTTCTTTTAGAATTTTTGCATAAAACCACATGAACAGTTAGGCTGCACATAGCCATCCCTAATTTTAAACTGAAAGACTAGAGGGAATGCAGCTAGTCAACAGCACCCACCAACAACTTTTGTCTGACTGAAGTGTTGTATACAAGTTACTCTTATAGCACACCCACAGCTCTAAAATGTAGAGTACATTTTTGCAGCTGTAAACCAAGAATACATGCTAATCTCTATTTAATTATTGGATTTCAAATTTATCAGTAAAGAAAAAATATTAATTAATTTTCTGGTAATTCCATAATGTTTTGCTGAACCAATTTTTGAAAATTTTTCTTACATTTTAAGCTAGTGTTTAGTGACCAACATGGATTTGGAAATATTTTTATAATTGTATTAAATAAAACAGGTTTTTTAATATATATATACAGTTCTAATAAACAAGTAAATTTACTACATAAAACTTTATTTTAGAATTTCAAATATATGCC
>NW_013666432.1:32201-47949 GCF_000517525.1 Limulus polyphemus
AAAACTTTATTTTAGAATTTCAAATATATGCCTGAATACTAGATTCCACAAATTTTAAAATTCTCATAACTTATACATCGTAAATGTATATAAAGTATTAAACCATTATAATTTTATGAACAGTTAGGTTTGATGTTAAGTAATATTCTTCACACAAGTTGACTACCATTATAGTTACTTTTACATAATTTTATATAAAATTTTAAATGACAAAGAAATTCTATTTTTATTAATAATGTAGTGATATAATTATAATTTCTTAAAGGATTCAAATACTGTTAGTATTTCCTTTGGGTATATAAGCACATATCGATCTGATAATTTGCCTATGCTCTTCAATGAATTAATTTATGAAGAAACAAAATGAAAAAAAGTAACCATTAGAATGAACTATATTCTATGCTGCCTACCCAAGCATTAAATGAAAACAAAAAAAAAGTAAAGATATTTCAAGAACATCACAAGTTCCATGGTTATCTTAAAGTCATTTATTTTTTGAAACACCTACGTGTGTTTCGAAGCTAGTAAATTTCTCTTGGATACCTTTTTCCCACCATACAAAGATGTACACTAGAAATCTCAATGAGAGAAAAAAAAACCTTGTACAAAGTGTGATACGTGACGATCCAGGACCAAACAGCTATACCAAAACTGGGGAACAATATGCGAGGTTATAATATCTTCCATATTCGTTGCAGTTTTTATTTGCACAAAGGGTTAAAATTTCTTTCAAACAAGCAAGACGAACATTCCTTGTCAATGAAGTAATTAATAACAAATAGAATAATGCAATTTTTCACCGGAGCCACAGTTTGAGTCGCAGTGCATCCACTCCATTCAAATAATATCTGAAAAGCCGTTTGTCACGAACAAATCCTAGATTTTCATACAGTCGCAAAGCCGGTTTGTTGGTTATCTCTGTTTCTAGTACAACCTGTAAACAAATTTTACTTGTCACTAAAAACTAATATTGGGAACTAAATACAAGATCTGATCACATATAAAGAGCTGTTTTCATCTCTTCCTATCTTCAAGTGTACAGAAAGATTTCTTCCCAACTCAATTGTATGTATTTAAATTTACTAGTGCAAGTTCTTGCCAAAATCAAAAAGCTTAATTACATGAAGTTTTTTTTTTGTCTTTTAACAAACTCATTCGGGAATTAAAAAAGTTCAAAGTCAACGTCTCAAGGCTCTGTGTTATAATAACCACTAATGTTTGGTGATTACCTGAGAATAGTATCATTACAAAAAAAACTAATTAGAGGTTATTCCCAAAATTATCATGATTATTAGAAATTTCTCAAACACATGCAACATTATGTAAAAGACAATGTTTTGTTTGTTCTGAGGAAAATGAATTACTCTAAATACTAACATTTTAATAATCTTTAAAATGTTTCCTCATAAAGCATAATGACAGTCATGAACCAATTTTGTCTATATCTACTCATAAGTGTAGCAATTAACTTAATTCCACAACACACATTGCTGCATCTATTATCTTAGTTGGTAAGACAAATGTGCAAATTTTGTTTATTCTAATAAAACATACTGCAAGATAAGTTATTTTAAGTACTTTTGCATTCATAAGCCATAAAAAATATATACTTCTATAAAGAGTGCAAGGTACACCTAACCTCATGCTCATTAATAATGTACAACATTTTGTGTTACCTTTTCTACATCAATATTTTTATATTTCATTAAAATTGTAATTATATGAAATAAATGGTTGAAATTATGAAAACTTAGTCATGACTTTGTTTCATTTATGTTTTTTTAAAATCTTTTGCACATCTGTATTAGCACATACAAACACTAACCTCATCAGCTTCATCTGCCAACATGGCTCGAATTGCCTTCAGTACTAGATTTGATCCTGAAAACAAAAGACTTCTTTTTAACAAAGTTTTAAAATACAATCATTATGTGTAAAATATGATTCTTTTTATCATTAATTAATTTAATACTACTGAAAGTAGAACCTCACCCAATGACTTTTTCCTCCTCTTTCTACCTAAGCAGTTTTTATTTTAGCACATTGTATAAAAACTTGAATACAACAAGTTATCATAATCAAACTGTGAAAACAGATTAGACCTTCATAACATCATTGAATAAAGTAAAAGTATGAATTCTATTCAAAATTAGAATTTTCTATTGAAATATTGGTTTTACTAAAGAGCAAGTAAATATGTAAGCAACCCAACTAATGCTAAATTATTCAAAAACTTTAACAAATTATCTAAAATTTAAGTAGTTTAATACAATATTTTGTAAAATAAGTTATTTTTATTAAATATAAATGAACTGGTAAATAAGAAAATTAATATCAAATAATTAATATTAAAGATCATGACTTTATACATAAATGCATATAACGAATAATATATATATATATATATATATATATATAACTACAATGAAATCAACTTTTTTCACCAAATATATCAGATAATTCAGATACTGTATTCTACAGTCACCTTAATACTATTTCACAACTTGAAAAGGGATTAATGTAAACATGGCAAGTTCAATAAGGCTTTAAATGAAAAATGTACATAGTTTCATAATGACATTCACTTAACTTTCTGATACAAAATGTTTCATTTCAATTGCACCACCCTACTACGGCCAAATATATACACACACACACACAAGCTTTTTTCTGTTACAATGAAATATTTGTTTTATGTAAATGGTATTCCTTCATTCCCAGTATTCAGTACCTATTCTCTGCTTCCTGTAGTTTTCATCCACTGCTAACATGGCAATATAACCTCTTCTAATCAATTTCTTATGAACATCCAGCTTGCAAACAATGGCACCAATACATTTCTTCCCATCTATAGCCTGACAGAGAAACAAACGTTACTGGAAATGTTAAATATTTCAAAAATGACAGGAATATACACCTGTGTAATCACATAAATTAATGCTCGCATATATATGTGGATTTTGACCCTGGAATAAAAACCATTCTAGATGTGAATTTTATGAAGTGAAACATTCAGTAGCATATATTTATACATGTTGTAAATACTTTGGTCAGAAAAAGATGTACACGCATTTAAACTCTTATTATGAAAAGTGGACTTGAGCCTAAAGGTACTAAAAAAATATAAGTAATCTTCAGATTTATTAAGCAAAACAGCTTTATAATTTGAAATACGTATTTTACTGAACATAGCAATGGGCTTACATGATCATTGGCTAGCAAAGTTTAATATTTTTCCTATAATATCTATTAACAAACACTAAATGCAATACAGCTAGTTTAAAGGTGACCTAAAATACCTAAAACACAAAATTCAATGTAATCACAAGTTTATCTGACATTACAAAAAATATGGTTAGGACAGAAATAAATCTACATTTTTTCTGTTTTAAAAGAAATAATTGTATGTGCAAATTTAGTGTACACATTTATTAACCTATCAAGAATGCAAGAACTGTAGTACACAAAATTCAAATATTAAAAGACATTTTTCAATTAAAAAATTAGTTAAGCCTGAAAAAAATGTATTTCTTCACAAGTTGCAAATATATGTAAAAACTTAAATAAATTTTTATAACTTACCAAGAAACACAGTTTAGGCCAATTGTGGATAAAGTATCTATAGGTATATATGGAATAAGGTTCTGACAGATCCTTTTGTATCAGTTGGATTATATCGGGCATCTGTTCTTCTGACTCATATCCTATATAAGTTATCTCACAGGTTTTGTTCAACAAACTCTCTTGCAGTGAAACATTTACCACTGTCTTCTTTTTCACTTCTTGATCTTTAACTATATTTTCATTATCACAAGTACTTATTGCAGTGTCTATGTCACCTTTAGGTTGGCTATTTAGTCCAAAGACTGGTTTGCTATGAACCCCACACACAAAATTTTGATTCAAAGTACTATGATGATTTTGTGCACACTCTTCCACGATAGTATCTTGTGAATATTCATTTGGGCAAATTTGGCTTTCACACTGTTTTACTGTTTTGTAATGGAACACATTATTGCCACTACAATTTTCCAATGATACACCATCACAGTGTGTTAGCTTCTCAAGGGCATGTCTTGCAAGACCATTAATGGTTGATGAATCTACTGATTTGGGACATGGGTAAATATCTGAAAGACAACCATTAATAGAGGAGGATTTACTTGTTGAGTCATTCTTAGTTTTATTTGGAATAGTACCAGGGTATTCTTGTGAATGCAGATGAAGCTTTTCTTTCATTTGAGAGGACACACTGATTACATGGTTCCTATCATTACTTCTATTAGAATCAGTTACACTTGTGGCCTTAGCCGGTAAAGTTTGATCCATTTCAATGGTACCAAAACACACATTTACATTTATCTGTAAAATAAAAGGGTTACAAATTTAATTCAAAGATGCTACTTCTCAACTGATTAATATATATATAACAGGGTTAAACCTGTAATGCTATGACAAAACTCAAGAAACAATATTAACCACAGTACAAGTTACTCTAACATTCATATATTCATAATTAAGAAAAAAAAATCTGTGAATAAATTACTTGAAATTGAGAGATACATAACTTGTTAATATGATGCTTGAGAATAAAGTAACACACAAAAATAAAAGTTAAGTTTTATTTACCTATCTGATGTGAGCACTGTGGATTATTCTCCTGTCTATTTAGTTTCACAAAGCTCAAAGTGATGCATTTTGGCATGGAAATTTGATAAAGATTTCCTTCTTATGTGATTTAGGCATTAGTATAGTTAAAAAGTGAAGTATTTACAGGTTTATGTGATCATGGATAAAATCCTAAAACCTGTTGAGTGATCATTTACCATGAAAAGCACAAATAAGAGTTCTTGGTTCTGTTTATAGGAATTTTGAACTTAAGAGCAAGATTACTATCTATATTTTGTAAAAAACTCTGGAGAGGCCTAATTTAGAATATACTTTTGTCCCCCACCCAAAAAAAAAGAACAGCAGCATGCTAGAGAGTGCAGAGAGACAGGTTACTAAATTGATACTGGTACTAAGTTCAAAATAAGAAACACAAAGATTTAAATTTGTTTTCTTTTGAGATAGAAGTAATAAAGATGATTTGATTCAGGTTTTTAAAATATTAAGGGTTTGGATAACCTGCTCAAGTGTGGTCTGTTTGAGTGATATGAAAAGGTTAGAAATTAAATGATTTAATATCAAGGGGTAAAATTCAACATTAATCTTCAGGAAGCTTGGAATTAAACTTGCTCTTTGTTAGAATGATAAACTAGCATCATGATATATTTCATAGTGTAGTATATGCCTTCAGTCTAAATTTTATCAAATTCCACCAAGACATGGTGTAAAAACTAATAGCAGTCAGTAAGTTATAGAGTAACAAGACAACCAATGTCTTACTTATCACACTATTTTTAATCACTAATATGGTGTAAAAATCACGAGTTGATTCAGGAACATTTTGCACGATATTGTTCATGAACAAGTACAATTTCCATTTAAAATAAGATAAATCAATCTATCCTCCAAGGTTTCACACAAACATGGATTTTCATATAATGCTAAGTGGGACTAAAAGCATGAATATTCTTTGCTTGACCAAAGCAAGTATTTTAGTGACAATTGTCTCAATTATCTAAGCAGAATAAAAATAAAATCTAAAACACATTAATGAACACTTTAAGATGGAAAAATGAGATGTGTGATGTTCATGTATACGTATCTCTCCTTATGAAATAAATGCTGACATAATACATATTTCATTTCTATTTGGGGAGGAATGAAACCTTATACTATATATAATGGCTGGAGATGGCTTGAATGGGTTCCTCGTCACCGAATTTATACTATATATATTAGAGAAAGCCAGAAAAATAAATAAATTGGATAATTTTTCATCAAAACTTACAATGTAATGAGGTAAGAAATCACTAACAGCAACCAAAAGTGTGATTTTGAAGCTAGAAAATCATTAGCAAATACTGTTCAATTATATTTTATCAGTTAAATTACATGGACAGGCAAACTAGTAAAAATTATTTCACAACTGTAAAATTTAAAACTGTTCACGAGAAACTTGGTATAAGAATACAGGTTACATTTGGGAGTGGTTATTGCTTTTGAGCGCAAATATTTTGGGACCTAAGTTCGAAAAACCATGTCTTGAAAAATTCATGATATAAGAGACATATTGCATTCAATGTGATGAAACATTACCTTAACATAAAATATTACTTTAAAAATAGCTTCAATCAATACCTTATAAACATTGATCAATACTTTTGACATCAAGCTAGACAGTATCTCAAAAGGAGGTACTATTGGGTTAATCAATCCAAAAAAATATCATCCATAAAAAAGTCTTTAAGCCGTAAGTGCACATAAATCAAAAATAATTTTCAAAAGTATCTATTTCGATTTTTTTTGCATTTTGAGTGCCCCCCTACAACCTCCAGCTCAAATTCTTAAGTTTCCGTGTAGCAGAAACATGCTTCATTTGCACTCAATTACCACTGTCCAAATTAACTTTCTGTATTACCTTTTGTAAATGTAAACAACATTATAGATATTTAAGAGAGAAAAGAGCATCAGGATTTGAACTATATATTAAGGGAATATGATGCAGGTAGTTACAGGTTTATATGACAAAACACAAGCATTGAAAGTCCTACTGGTAGTCCTTAGCAAAAGTCAGTCATAAGAAGGCAACTAAACTAGTTATAAATTAAGAATCAAAATTCCTTTTTATTTACCTCATTTATATTAATAAGCCACATCAATAATTTCATGGAATTTTTATGTGTTTAGGAAAGGTATTTTCGTTAGTAAGTTCCCCATTTTTACATTATTACAAGTAAATGGGTTACATGTACAGTAAAAATCATTCTAATATCAGATGGAGAAATTAGCTTCCATCATCTGAAATTTTGTGGCTTGAAGTAGTTTTAAGTAGCACAAACTATTACTCACAGGTTAATAACTAATACAGTATATCAAGCATGTCTGTCTTTGACACAGAAAACTTGTTCTCTCTTTCTAAAAAGTTTTCATAAAAATGCACACACCTGTTTCACAAAATGTAAGACAAATGCTCAAATAATAATGCTCATAATCTAATAACAAAAGCAAATTAAGAGGCAACACAAAATTCTCAAATAGAATAAATGTCCAAGACTGAAACAGTACTACTGTATTGGTCCGATTATAAACTGATGTTTTTTGATTAATAATTAGGCTGTAAAATTCATAATCGCCTTATAATCATAGCCGACCACAGCCTCCCCCTACTCTAATCTGTTGCATTCCTGAATGTCCAGATAGCATCCGTCTACACATGCACGCCAGATATTCACTCAAGATCATCGCTAATTCTTGCAACTAATCCCCCCACAAGCTGTTCAGTTATAGTATTGATTTTTATGGTGCATTATAGCTTTGACTATGCTTGTTTTAAATTTTATAATAATTGTCTGTGAGTCTCACTTTGGTGATTAACCCTTATGCAAGAATGAGTGACCACATTGAAAGACAGGAAACAAGAAAGTGTCAAATTAACAAAAGATTATGATGCAAATCTTAAAATTATGGTGGTGCAAGACACAAAAAAATGAACAATTGTACTGCTGCTACAAAAATTTGGTGTAGCTGAAAGTAATGTGAGTAATTGGCAGAAACAAAAGATTGAATTCCATAATACATTTTCTACAAGAAAGGCATTTCACAGACCTAAAAAGGGACATTATGACACTTAGTTTTTTCTTTCCCATGGTTTCTGAAAATGGGAGTCACCTTATATTCAAGATCATCCTATAATTGTGCCAATGCGGTATTTTTGTTTTGTCTCCTAGAGGGATTTTTTTGCATAGTAATTTTCAGTAGTTTCAAGAATCACATTTGATAGCAAGTCTAATAACCTGATTTTTTAATACTCTTTTCAAACAGATTAGAATTTCACAAGATCCACGTTATAAGACTTCATTACTAAAAAAAAAAAGGGGGGGGGACCAAAAGCCTTTCAGTTCATTAACACCAAGTTGTTATTCAACACAACCACCTATTTAAAACATTAAAATGAAACTAAGTGATTCTGTATATTCACATACCTATCTAACAAAATTTCATAAGAATTCAACTTAATAGCAGAAACCATAACATCAAGCAAACCAGTTTATATCTGTAATAAAAAATTTCCATTTCACTTCTCAAACAGAAACCCTGAAGCATTTATTCAAACCAACAGTAATTTCAAACCCAATAGTTACCCTAATATGGGTCACTTGTTAGACCTCACTTGAAATACTGTTTTCAGTCTTGGGCTCTTTCTCTTAAGAAGTACACTAAATTGCCAGAAAGTGTTGAAAGGAAGGCTACAAGAATGGCACCTGGGATAGAAAAGTTGTCATATGAGGACAGGTTAAGATCTCTGAAATTGCTTCCTCTTGTAAGAGTTAGAGGAAATCCGATTGAGATGATTAAGATTGTTATAGGAATTAAAAGTATCAATGTACTTTTTTCATAGTTATGGTGAGAATAGTAGGACAAGGGGACATAAACATACATTTTGGCAGGGTAGAAGTCATCTTCAACTAAGATAGTTTTACTTTTCTAACAGAGTGGTTAACCTTTGGAATAGACTGCCTCTAGATATGGACACAGTAAATTTAAGTTTTAAAATTCATCATTCATCAACAATAGGTCATATAGATCTCCAATGGGTAATATTTCTTACCACTGATTTTCATGTAGCTCATTTATTGAAAGTAAGATAGCTTTAAACTAAAACACTCTGAAATACTGGCATTCAATTAATATAAAACTGACAGCACAAAGCATAGTACTTTAAAAAGGAACTTTCTTACTTCACTTAACTCACCATAGCTTTTGACTGTCTGTTTCTTTTCTTAACACTGACACTCCAATTGACATTTTGACTTTCGGAAACCTTCTGATAAGGTTCTGCACAAACAATTAATTATAATGTAGCATTTTTACAGCATTGGGGATAAATTAAAAGGTTCATATGATACTAATAAGGTGACAAGTGGATATTATTCTCACTGGACAAATTCAAAATGTGTGTTTTTCTCGAGTCTGTTTTGGTACCTTTACCATTCATTATTTTTATCAATGATTTAGATGATTAACTGCACAGAAGTCAACCAAAACAACTGGCTATAACACTGCATAAGCTGATACTAATGAAAATGTTCTTCAATAGTGAGAAGTATAATGCCGTAAATTTATAAAAAAAAAACTTATCTACTATAAGAGAATAACTCTGGCATGAAAAAGAAATAAAGGAGTGGGATGTGATTAACAAAATTTGAAATGTTTGCAAATCTACTCCTAATCCTTATTATCCCAGAAGCAGACGTCAGGTAAAGGTGACTATAAAATATCAGTTTCATAAACATTCAAAAACAATAAAAACAGATTTCAGAACACGCTGTAAACTTATTCCTAAGTACAATTTCTACAAGACTATCAAAAACTAGAACTGTCACATACTGGTAAAAATTGTACATTTCTTTGAAACATGAATACATCAGCTCTTTCATGATTCAAAATTATATTACATTCTAACTTACAAATAATATAAAAAAATGTAAGGTGAAAGAAAGCCATTTGGCTCATCAACATTACACATAATTGGGCATCATTGGATAATTCAACAAATGAAATGTATCTACTGTTACATCAACAGATGAAATTAACTATACATTCATGTATTTTATGACAAGATTTATATTATAGGTATTTAAGTAGCAGTTACAAAAGCAATATCCATCATCTAATAATATAAAATTAGGCCAAGGCTTGCACTTGATGTTACCACAAACTTTCTTTTACCATAAAAACTATACAGGTATGTAACTAATTGCCCTGTTAGCTATATCTGGGTCCAAGGCTAAGAATTAAACCACAAAGATTATCTGTAACATTTGGACAGGTACTGTACTTTAGTACCTCACACCAAAACCGATCCTCTGAAACTAAATCAATGGTAAAATCTACAATTACACTGTCAGGTTGTCAACAGACTATATAATTATTAATGTTAAAAAAGTATTATAATGTTCTTTATTATATTGAAATAGCGACTACAATTTTTCAAGTTTCACAATATTTTCCATTGAATGTTTTTTGCATGTGTTAAAAACATTTCTTCAATTTATCTAACAAACAGACTGCAGGGTCTTAATTATAACATTTGGACATTATCTATGCCTCACAAATAAATAAATGGCTTAAAAGTTAACATTTTCTTAAAATGAAAATGTACTCCTCTCACAAAATATATTTTCTCAATTAGTACTTCCCTCTATTTGAGGAGGATGTTTCACAACGGATGTGGATCATTTACTAAACTAGACAAATAAATGGCAGATGGCATTTAATTATGCTAAGTGCAAGGTAATGCACATGGACAACCTTAACTATGCACATGATGGAAATCAATTCAGTAGTGTAATGAAACAAAAGGATCTTGATGTTTTGGTTGATCATTTCCTTATGACTTTCAGGCAATGTGTTTTTGCCAATAGGAAATCAAATAGGATTTTGAGCTGCATCTACAGGAATAATGAATACAAGTCAAAGGGGATTATAATTTAATTGTAAATATCACTGGTTAGGCCTCATTTTGAGTATTATGTTCAGTCTTGGTCTCCTTACTTCAAGAAGAACAATATCATGATTATGTTGTTAGAAAGGATTCAACGTAGGACAACTAGAATGACTCCTGGGAAGGAAGGGCTGTTATATAAGAAAAAAAGGGGTTAGATGGGATCTGGTTGTAGTGTTCAAACTTATAACTTAAGGGAATAGATAGGATTGATGCAATAGATTTAAAATTTGGCAGGGTAGAATTTGTTTGTAAAGTAATTTTCTTCTTCAAACACGGTGGTCAACCTTTGGAATACACCGTCTTCAAATGTGGTAGACACCACACGACTGGGAAAGTTAAAAAAAAAAGGACTTGATCAGTATTTTGTGAGTAATGGTTGGATACAAGTTGATGAGTGTTTGACAAAATTAATGAAAAAGCCATTATGATACAGCTAAAGAAAACTACCATCGGATGGCGGCAGTACAGTGGATTGGGGCGATTATGCAAAGGGAAATCTGAATACCAATACTGGAACAGTCAATTCTGAATGTCCCATTCTTATTATTAAGACATTTGAAAACTATGAACTCTAATGTTTTGTACTTAAAACATAAAATGCAATTTTTAATCTTAAAAAAAGAGAAAGAAATAACATAGTTTAAAACATACCTAGTCTACCACATTCTCGCCTTGGATCAGTCTTAACTTCTTAGTCTTAGCTAAATTTTCGTGATTTCAGTGACACCTAGCTCACACTTTATATTATTTATGCTATTTTAATTAATATATTTTTTGTTGTTTTACAAACAAAAAGAAAGATAAAATGTGAAAATATTTTATAATCAAAAGATATATTTATTGCAAGAGGGCACATATCTCTATATTTATACGCATTATTGATGTTAAATATTTATTTGACTATTTCTAAAGTTATTATTTCATTGAATTTACAATACACAACAAATTTGTCCAAATTTAAACTGCCCGATTTTCTACTACCCTACTCCAAACTATTAAAAACAACAATTTTCTTATATGTAACTCTGATGTCTAAAACGCTCTAAGATATAAAAAATCTCTTTTTAAACGCTTTTAATGCTAAAAATCTTACCATATCTGAAGCAGATTATTTTATTACAAAAGTAACACTATCTTACTTTGCAAGTGTTATACCAGATATTTTATCTCTTCAATTTTAACCTAGAATTCTCTCTGCATATCTATGAGAAAAATTGATGGTGAGATAATCAATATACCAAAACTTATTTTTATTAAAAAGAATCTGCGAGATTTTTAGATCAGCTTATTAAATAGTCCAAATATCTTTACGAAACTTCAACATCTTAAGTACAGTTTAAAACTCTCACTGATTTAAAATTATCTGTAAATTAAACAAATTCGGTAGTTATTTCTTTATCAATGTCGTTAATGAAAATTAAAAAGACCAAAGAACCTAGCATAAAGCTCTGAAGTACACGGCTTGTTAAATTCATATATTGAATAGTTTAATCAAGTGAAAAGAAAAAAAAAAAAACCGGGGAAAGCTGTCATTATAACAAATATTCACTTCAAAATTCAGCAGTACATAGCAGTAGTGATTATAACCCCCGCTATTCTTCGACGACAAAATGCTGATTTTGTAGCTTTTAATCATTTCTGTGGTGAAATAATCAATTTACTTTTCACCAGTAACAGAATTAGTAGGATCAGACATTCCGTTTTCTTTGTCCAGACATACGCAGATACATTGACCTTAACAATTTACGTTCACAACGCATGTGGAGTATTCAATTGTAATACTGATTTTATTCTTATGATAGATTGACTCATGGAAATCACCACGTATATATATATATATATATATATATACCAAATGGATTAAAATAACTCTTGTTAGAAGGGTAAAACACAGTAAGAAATCTTTGCATTTTATTATCTGCATGACTAATTATTTTAGAAAGTGATTCGTTAATACATCATATTAACATAATTTTAACTGACTTCGGAATCTAGTTAACATATAACAGCATAGTATTTTTTATGCATGTTTCGTAAATGAGTCATTTATTGAGGACTGGAACGTTTAATGAAGAAAATCATTATACAGATGTTGTATGCAAGCACACAATACGTTTGCTACCTTCTTAGTTTAACAATTTTTTTCTTCAGAATTTTTTATTATTTCAAGTGTTTGTGGCTTTAGTCTAGAACGTTGGCCAAGGAAGTTAATAAATTACTTTCACTCTAGCTATCTATTGTTCTGGATCATTCCCTTTAGGTATTACCATTGTCTTCCTATGTGAAAAGTTTCTGCAAGATTGTATATTGTGTAAGAGAAGACGGCAAGTTTTCAACTGACAGGTCAGGTGGTTTCCAAGGATATATGACCTCCCTTATGTTTGAATTGGAATGACCAACAGCCACATGAACGTCATGTGTGCCATTGGAAAACTAGCATTGTTGTTCAGTGTATATAATACTAGGTTTTTCAATTTAGAATAGTACTTTACAGTTCAGTTTTAACGATAACTATTTCTCTACAATAATGGCGCTGTTCCTTGGGCACACATGTGTCCTGATTGTATTTGTGAATAGTGAATAAAGATTGTTTCATTCTGTATAACATTGTGTCCATTCTGTTTGATTCTTAAACTGAGACAAAGACATATAAATCAGATTTTCTCTGAGATATATTTGTAACTAAATTTCCTGTTATACTGCAAAACATATTTTGTGACTCTTGAGGGAAATCTAAGCACTTGAGAACACCATATAACTAGTGTTAGGCTGGCAAAAAAATATCATCACACTGCTTCATGAACACATGTTAAAAACACTTGATCCAGTTACAGAAATTATTCACATGCACAGGAAAAAGTTACTTCTATTGTATTATTTAAGAAAAGATCAGTTTTTTTATGATTACATCATACATATTGATTATTTTAAAAATTGATTGTCGGGTGAGTCAGAAATGAAAATACTACATATTACACTGTTGTTTAGTTTGCTTGAAAATGCAGGATTCTGCTTTAAACTTATTTATAAACCTACAAATAGAGATCGTAAAAAAAGTAAGGAAACAAGGCTGGAGATACTGTCAGCATTACATTTACTCAAACTCTAAACCCCTAGTTTGGCTCCATGCTGTTACCTATAATTACATTTGTTGGAGTCAAAATAGTTTGTAGTTTGAGTAAATAATGTCTACAATATTTCCAGACTTCAGCCTTGTTTCCTTACTTTTTTATGATCCGTATTTATAGGTTTTTAAATTCCCAATTTATTGTTTATCTTTGTTGGCATTTTTGAACAAAGGATTACTTGATATGGTAGCTAACTTTATACATCGTAATGATAATAAACGTTGCTAGTAGCTAGTTGATACAGTTCATGAAAATTTACTGTGGCTGTTGACTATATGATTGCAATAGTTCGAGATGTAAAATGTTAAGCTGCAGTTGGAGAATATAGTGAACATTTATAGTTTCTGTGTAATTAAATTATTTATATATAATGTATAGCAATGGGCAAATACATGCCGAGACTAAGACACAACTCCCATTAAGTGCTTACAAAATTGTACCAGTAGAAAAATAGCCTTTTCAAATATGAAATATACATCTAAAACATCGCTTTAAATAAACCTTCATTTCTTTTTAAGTAATTATTCTACAGATATGTGTAATTTAGATTTAATATTATGTGTATTGATTTTTTTTAGTCCTTCACTTCATACATAATATAGGGGTTGGCTCCCTAAATACACAGACTATATAGTATATAAAGCATTAAATAATTACATATTACAGTCATCTAATGTTCATCTATTATTGGATGGTAATTCCTGTTTCCTCTTGTACTTAGCTTTTTAAAGGAATACCAGATGTTTGTAAGAAAGCTATCTTCAAGGGTAATGATAATATCGTTTATGCTAGAATTATGGTGTTTTTTAGCTTAAGTAAAATATAGAAAAAACAAACTGACTTTTAAATACTACTACGTCCTTCGCAGTGCCTTATTTAGTATTCTGCAAAAGGTTTGGGTGCAATATGCCAAGCCGTTTTTGTTGTAGGCTGGCAAGAGAAGAAGAATTACAAATGGGTTGTTTTGAGCGGATTTCATTTTCTTTGTAACCTAACGTGCGTGCTTTTTTGTACATTTTTATATGTTTACAGTCTTAGCAGTCAACAGTAAAGGTTTTAAAGTGTTGTTTGAACTGAATATTTACTGTTTAAGGTGCTTTTCGCCCGAACGTCCTATTAGAGTTTTCGGCAATTCCTTGCAATCCCTATTATGAACCACTATCGTGGTTAACGATTCAGCATGTTCAGAAAACAAACGTAAGAAGCGTCATTTCAAATTAATAGATGGAATCGAAGAATGGTTGATATTCTTCTTTTTTAATCATCTTGAATGTCTGTTTTCAGCAGAAACTGTTATAAAAACTTTCCACTATAATTTTACAGTGATATATGTTTTGAATTAACGGTTTTGTCAGATTTTACAAATAATATATATAAGTTCTTCTTTTTTCCAATTGTCGAAATAAATGGCTTTTACTTGTATTCCTTAATAGTATAAATATGTACTATGTTGTTGTTGGGCTTAGGATTCTTCTACAGTAGGTGTCTATGACTTGTTGGCGATAAATTCAACGAAGAATAAACAGCACACAGTTTACTTGTTATAAAATAATATATATATATTCGGAACAAGTTAAACCTATGCACAACAAAGTCTTCACACTACAGAGATTACAGGCATATCATAAACATTATTTATATATAGTTCTTTTCTTCTTGTCAAAAGTCCACTTAGGCCTATTCAATTAATTTAGAATTTCAGTTGACAAGTCGAACTATCTTCTCTATATTACTGTTACGTCTCCGTTCGTTAGTTAATTTCCCGTAAATTCGTTCCGACGAAACTTTAGCGACACAAGTCCTTTCTTAAATAAAACTGGTTTATTCTTTCCGAATACAACTTTACGATACACTTAATTTCAACAGTCGTGCTATAACAAACGCTATAACAACGAAAGTTAACTTCAACAATATTCTCTGACTGCAGTTCAATTACTCACTACCTACACACATTTTCCCGTCACGTTGTGACCATCTTATATATACCAGACTACCCCCAATCTAG
>NW_013666432.1:48779-68602 GCF_000517525.1 Limulus polyphemus
AAACGTTAATAAAGTAACAATAAGTATCTCTTAAATTTATAAAGTAACAAATGCATATCAAATATTACTCAAATTATTATTTCAGTCGTTCTTAATGTATCAAGCGTCTATATTCAAAGAAAAGCCAAAAACTATGGTTTTTATCATTAAATGAAGATATAGCCTAAAGATGCTTTGCGGGCTTTATGGCATAACCAGGTTTCATTCGCCCAGGCCACTGGGCAGCTGACCCCTCCCCCTCTGTCGACGGGCCTGGATAGGCCTATCAATGAGCGTAGCCTTTCGAACTTATACGTTAAAGTCGAAGGAATAATTAGCATTCGTTAAGTGGACTGGACTTTACATTATTTTTTACCAAATAACTTATCCAATGATCTAAACCGTTACAAGAGTAAATTTTGCTTTGCTTCTCCATAATATGTTATTTTTACTGTTACAAATTATGAGGAAAATCAGATTGCTCTCGTCGTGAAGTTAGGTTGGATTTGTTTTGAATTTCGCGCAACGCTACACGAAGGCCATCTACGCTAGTTGTCCCTAATTTAGCAGTGGTAGACTAAACTAAAAGGAAGACAGCTAGTCAACACCACCCACCGCCAACTGTTGGGCTACTCTTTTACCAACGTCTCGAAGTTTAATGTAGAGGAAATGTTTATGCTTATATATATTACGAAAAATTAAATTTTAGTGTGACATGGAAGTTCGGTTAATGATAAAGTCATGTAATAATGTTAAAGACTGCTGAATTATATTTTCCTCTGTTGTGATCACAATATCAAGCATAGTTGCAACGCTGTTACAACTACCACGTATGATTCATCATACAACAACTACCTGGTATGTGAGAAGTCAGGGACTACACATAACTCGCACTTGTAAAAATTTTCATAAATTGGGAGTATTTTCTGTGTAATAAATAGATAAAGGGGCGTATGATTATTTTTGTGTGTGAAAGTTTTTGAACAAACAGCTAATGATAATATAAAGGCAACGTTCATTACAAATGTTGAAAAGTATACCCTCGATCCCTTTTTTTTCTATTATTTTTAATTGTTTTTTTAGGGAATGTGATTTGTTATCAAGATGACATGACAATATTAAAATAGGACACATTTTATAACTAGCAAAGTTCAAATACGAATGTTTGTATCTGTGTGTACAGACACTTTTTTGTGTGTTTTCAGATTAATTCATATTTATTTTGGGTAGTTTATGAACTATACTTACACATTGAATAAATAGCATTAACTTTTATATACACATCATGAAAAGTGATGCGTTAGCTTACCAGATTTAATGCCCTGAATTAAAGGTGTCTTTATTATTAAAATATATTATGCTGATATTAAAACCAATGGTTGCCTCATATTTCTGTGTCCAAACTGTGTTCTTCCTTAAAAGGTAATAAACAACGCATGCAAGGTTGATTGGGTCAGCGTATTCGCGCTCTCACGTGACACTTCTTTTTAAGTTCCGGCCATCGCAGTAGTAGATTCTGCACGTTGACTCATCTCTTTTCAAGCGGCATGTTTATGCGATATGAAATATAATCCTTCATTTCAAAAGAACAAAATTAATATTTTTAGAGTATTAATAAGAACTACGGTGTAAAGTGATATAATCGCACATTTGTACATAGTTTTCGAAATTTTTTAAAGAAAAGTTACGTCTACACGATTAATCATAATATCAAGCGCAAAATGACGTAGAGGACCAATCAAAGATTGTTAGGTTTCCAGAAATATGAATGCGTAGTGATATACCTCATATTACTTAGAAGCTTACGTTGTCTGAGTACCACCCTTCCTTTCGAAACGTGAACGTTAGTGATATTCTCAGTGAAGTTATTTCAATTCAAACATGGTGAGTTTAATTTATATGAAGTGTATGAATTTGTGTTAAAATATTAATATATGAATAAACATTCTCACGTTTCACTGATGACCTAGTCTTAATTAATTATTCATAGAATTTTAGAACAATGCCTGTTGGCACCGGCATTATTTTGTTTCTTATACAGTGCTTACTAAGCCTAACTTTTTTTTACAAGTGAAGTATTAGTAATTATAACATTGGTATTGGTAATGTGTTCTATGCTAGTTAATACTTCAGATTTGGTATTCGAATTACTGTAGTTCTCCATTTGCCATATGTATCAGTTGAATATGTCATTATGTGTTACCAATTATATTACAAAAGTTAGTATTAATACTGTGTTGGTAATTTCAAATTTAAACTGTAAATGTAATATTATTGTTTATAAAATAATAATTTGTATTAATATTATACCACAAGTGAATACTATAAAACTTGGTGAAATTAATTAGTTGGCCTTTGTTAAGAAAGTGACGTTACTACTTCTCAGTGACACCAGATTTAAAAAAAAAAAAAATTGGCAAAGTTGCAGTTGTTACTATTTTCAGATGTAGTTTATTGGGAGTAAGTCTCCAGTGTATTTTATATTTTTGTTGGTATCTAAAATTAGTATACTTTCTAACCAGATTAGTTCTTGCCACTTGTTAGGGGGTTGATATTATTTCAATTCTCATTATATTTATAGCACAACCTAAAACATATGACTTAATAATGTGTTTAAATTTGAAACATTCACATTAGAATTTAAACACATTAAACCATGTTAAGATTTCTAGACTGTTCCCTTATTATGGACAAAAGTTAGAACAGGAAAGTTTTTTGCGTGAAATGAGTCATATTTGTATGTTCAGTGTAAATAGGCACTTTGTTGTGTGTGTGACTTGTTAAAATGGCAGTTGATGTAATTAGCTTGTTTGTATAAAATTACAACAACTTAATTATCCCCACCAAAGTGAGTAATAAATAAACACTAAATATAACATACATGTTGAAAGATCATTAAGACTGATGCAATATCATGATTGTAGTCTTCAAAACAAGGAGCTGAGCAGTATACTGATGCCACTCCATAGAAATAAAATATTCTGATTGTCTGTTAAATTATTTCCTTTACTGCTTTTGGAAATACAATGTAAATATTCTGAGTTTGAGGTTAGTATCACTGTCTTGCCAGGAAAAAGCAACAAATGAATTATTCTATTATGTTAAAAGTAAGATATTCAGTGTATTAAGCCACTGGTCCCACTAGTGTTATGTTTGCAACTAGCCCAAATGTATTTTTTTACGTGTGGGTTAAGGAGCTAAAGATATATGGTGCAATATAGGATGAGCTTTGATTTTACTGTGCCATGTTTCAAAAGTGATAACTTCACAGTGTGAAAAATATATTAAATTGTAATTGATAATTAGGCTCTAGAATTACCTGAAAATGTCAGTTTAGTTTCAGGTTTTGTTTAAAAACAGTCTTCCAATAACATGTTACTGTAAATATTTATCCACTACATATTCCATATTAAACAATTAACCATTAACATTGCTGGACTTTATAAAAAAAAAAAAATAACATTTGGATTTCTATTATACTTGTTATTTTTCCTTAAACCTCTAATGTGCCTTGAAATGACAAATGTATGACTTGACTGGCTTTAGTATCTTGACCTTCATACATCTGCTAATTTCAATATTGATTTATTTTCACCAAACTATAAGTAGTTACAACTGAAAATATTAACAGTGAGGGTATCAAACTGAAGCAATACATTCTACACTTTTGTGTGTGTTTAATTAACTATAATTATTACCAGGTTGATTTTTATTGTAAGTTTGTAGCTTACTCTGATCAAAAGTATACACCTAGCCTAATAAAGTAATTTTAGGAGTTAACTTTTTCTGGTACTCTGTTTTAGGCTGGCAACATAGTAAGGCATGTAGCTAACACACCACACACAGACAAGAGATTTTTGGTTCTTTATGGCTGTCTTGAAGAAAAGTAAAATCTTAAGCCCCTACTTTATTTTTTGGAATTTCCCTTGTTTTAAACATGTAAAGTGACATTAACTTGTTGTTCCATAAGTAACTTTATTAAAATATTATAATTATAATTTCATCACAAAAATTTATCCATAACTGAAATTTTAAACTTGCTGAATGTAACACTTAAATAAAAAATATATATTCTCAGTTAAAATGCTCTTATACAATATATTGTTGTTGTTAGTTTTTTTTTACCAAAAAAAAAGTAATTTAATGTGTTGTTGATAGGCCAAATAGATTGCATCATTATTTCAGTTACTTAATTGTGGCTTGAACTAGGGTATTTTTGTATAGTAACTTAATTGGCCATTTTTATTTTACTGTCACTGAATACCTTCTAAATGAATCCACAAGCATCATTAGATTTGGAAATCTTAACCATTACGATGACTGTTAAAGATGCAGTCTAGCTGGCTTTCATGGAAATTTCTTGCTCCATAATTTGAATTTATCCCAATTACACGAACTACTGGATCTGTGATGTAAATGTGCTCAGCTGCCTTCAATTTCATGATAATGTTCATGGCTTCAACAACAATGTGCTTGCCTTCCAAGTTTTAACTTGTGTACTTTGGGCCCATCACTGAATGTATTAGTTGGTTGACAGAATGAAAGCAATAATCCTGTTACAATAAAGCATTGAACCTTTAACTCCTGACAGTGTAATTGCTGCAAAGTGTCTTCAAAATGCAGTTTTTTCAAAATATGTACACGAATAAGTGTAAGATGTTCATGACTAAGGTTACACGTATGTCTGAAAACTAGATCTACTTACACATAATATTACTTACCTAATAAAAGTTATGGTTGTTGTGACTTACAGCAAATAAGTACTCTGGTGTTGAAATAGGGTAGAGATCATTCATTGTATTTGACATAGCTTGCAGCTGTGTCCAGACTTCTTGGCCTTCAAACACTGCAATCCATACACAGTTAAACATGCACAAACTGGATTAATCAGAAACTAATAGTAAACCTGTACACTGGAAATGCACAGATTATTGTTCTAAAAACACTGAAATATTCGTCCCAGCTACTGTGAATGGGTTAAACAATCTCAAAGGTGATAAATGTCAGGTAAGGCTGTGAAATACATTTCATGCTTTCAGCTGTTATGGCTAAAAACAATGCAACATAAAAAAAAAAAAATGCATCCTATAATAATTTTTAAATGAATATTTTGTGTATCTTATCTGTTAAGAGTTTAAGATGGTTTTCCTGGAGATGGCGTAAGTGAACACAGTTAACCAGATTAGCAATCATAACGTGAATAGGTCTAATTAGCTAGAAAATAGTTATATTAGTGATTAAGTTTAATAAAATTGTGAAATATTCACATTTAAGAAACAAGGTTAATGTGAAGTGAAACTGTAATTTTGAAACCAAATCCCCAATTTTTATATTTTTTGTTCTTATCAATTACTTTTGGTCATTTCAGAAAGTACAGACAGTCTGACTTATTCATATTATTATTTAGTTTTAAAATTACATTTGTGAAAAAAAGTTTAGTGTAAAAACATCCTGCCAGTTGTCGCGTGTTTGCAGATTTAATTTATTCTAACAATTGCATATCTGTGCAACTGTTAGCACAAGTATAAACTTTTTATGACCTATGCTAGCGAGGTTTGATATTAAGAATTCATCATATATCATTAATGCTCTAAAAAGAAAAGTTTGGCACTGTTATGTTGTCAATTTGTGTGGTAATATGAGAATACCAAGGCACTGGTTAAATACGTATATAAATTGAGTAACATTCAAAATGATGTACTTTTTTAAATCTGTACATGTATGATTCAGTAGTATTTCTTTCTTAATTTTTTCATTTATTATTACATTACACAACTTACTGAGATGTGTGTTGTAGCATTTGTTTTTAGCTCATGCTCACCTTCTGTTAAGAGTATATATTTATTGCTGAGTATTTTTAACCTGTAAAAGGGTTTCTCCAAATGATTTGTCATTATTCCTAGTTACTAAGATTTTATCCTTAAAGTGTTTTGATTATAAAATTTAAAGTTCTCTGTACCTTGTGTAAATTTGATGGTCATTGCTGTGTCTTGAGTATCATTTAAAATGCATGATTGTATTGCAGGATAAGGAATATTAGGCATAATTAATCAGAGGCATGTGCATATCAACTTCCTTGGATTGAATTTTTTAACAAATCTTATTAAGGTTTTATTGTGGTGGCTATAATTTACAAAGGTGTTATTGTAATTGTTTTACTGTTTCAACTATCACATAATGTTGTCTATATTTGTTAGTAGTCATTATTGAAATTAGTATGTTTTGAAATGTTCCAATATGATAAAATCTATTGAGTCTGAGGGGTGTAAAACTTGGTAGTTTAATATAAGTAAGTTATATTTGGATTTTATTTATAGAGAAACAGAATTAATTAAAAATTACTTGAATTTCAGTTTGTTTGTTTTTTCTCTTTTGTAGGCCTCTGGTGTAACAGTGTCAACAGAATCCAAGACTGCTTTTGATGAAGTAAAGAAGGCCAAGAAATTTAGGTACATTATTTACTACATCAAAGATGAAAAAACTATTGATGTCGAGGCAAAAGGTGAAAGAGATACAACTTATGAAAACTTCCTATCAACTCTTGATCAGTACAAGACAGAATGTCGCTATTGTGTATTCGATTTTCCTGTTAGTGTGGCTGTGGAAGGAAGTGAAAAAAAGCCTGATATGACAGTAGACAGATTAGTGCTAATGTCCTGGTTAGTTTTTTTTTATAATTATGTAAAAGGTGTATTACAGTATAGAACATGTGGTTAAAATTCATTGTATTTTGAAGTATACTATGAATCATAAATGTGTTCTTGTTCATACATGTTTAAATTAAGGACTAAGGATACATAAATTTATCATTGTATTCAACTGGTGAAATTGTGATTAAATTAGTAATGAAATATTTTCAATTTCTTTAGGCAAAAAAAGTATTAAGGAGTATGATAAACAGGTATTTATATACACACTCATAATTTAATATCTAACTTAGGAAAATAGAGTTGGTGCTCATAATTTCTCAGGACAAGTTTTCTTAATTTGGCAAAATAACAATTGGCAACACTACTGGCATCTTTAGTTCATGACAAAAATGGTGGCTTTTGATTAATGATAGTTTTGTACTAGTGTGATATTGAAAGGTTCATATAATACTATCTCTTTTGGCACACTGTTAAACAACTATGTAGCCATGTCACTACATTGTGTGGATGTGCACAGTCTACATATTCCCTTCACTGTTAAGATTAGATACAATTGACTCATGCAAGCTGTTTAAAAAAGAAAATTAGATACAAGATTTTATGAAAATCATGATGTATATGCAAGTATTTGAACTTAAACACTGTACAGATTGGTTAGGCTATCAAATAGAGATGCAGAAGGTTAAAATAAAAACTACAAAAACTAGTTTCAGAGAAAATGGCATGTGATTATACTCGTACATGTTAATGTTAGTTTTGTATTCCCCCTTGTTAGGTTGCTTGCTAGCATGCTAGGTTATTCTGTAGTTGAGTGAATCAAATGAAACTAATCTCCAATACCTTAGCACAGATACACATTTTTTTTTAGATTTATTATGGGAGGCACAAGATGATCATGAGTAAAAGTAATAAAACATTTACATATTGAGCACTTCTAGTAAGAACTGGAAGTGTAGTCACAATTATTTAAAACAATTACCAGTTCTTAAGATGCTGAACTCTTTAGTATATGTCATTATTTTTAACTTTCTTACTTAAGATTACATGTCAGTTTAATCCAAATTGGTATAGCTAAAGAAATGTAATATGTTCAAAATCAGTAAAAATTTGGAACTTCAAATATTTTGGGGAGATGAAATAGATCAATTGTTTAGATAGAATACTTCCTTGGCTGTTATTAAATTGTATCCAGATGAAAGTTGGATAGCAGGTCAAGCTTTCTAAACAAATGATTGTTTTCTGAGAATGATACATTTTAAACTTTTAGTTTGTCTTTAATTATGCTTTTAAGATTAACAAATCTTCTATTTTTTTACATTATTGACTTTTCTAAAGTTTTGTGTGTAATTAACAATATTTCAGATTTGTTTTTAAGTATTTCTATACCATTTAATGACCATGAGCTGTTCTTCTTTAAGGAAAAAAAAAGAAAGAAAATATAAGTATGGTTGACAGTTTAAACCAGCTCTAATTGATAATAGAAACTTTGGACTTTGAAGGTTAAAAATTTTCAAAACAAAAACAGAAGAACAAGGTAAAGAATCAGTCAGTAGCTTGGAGCTGCAACAAAAACAAAAGTTGCCATAGCTCTGTTTTTTAAAAAAAAGTTCTCTACTCTGCTAATTAAATTCAAGTTGTATTGCTCTGGTGTGACTGGAACAACTTGCTGAAATAGTGTAATTGAATAATGTTGTATATGTATGAATGTGTGTGTATGAACAATGAAAATTGTGGTGGGACAACCCTTATGTTATACATCATTTGATCAACAACATATTTCACAGATACAGACTGTATCAATGCTAGTAGAGGCTAAATCTGTCACTGTCACCCAAGTTTATAGTCATGGTCTGTTACGTTATCAGTGAAACTGTATCCAGTGAATAAAAAGTGATCCTAAAATATAATTTTAATTTCAGCCATCTTATGTGATAATTAAATAAATATCTCACCACTTTTATTGTTTTTTACACGAAGTTTATAAAAATTATTTATAATGATTTACATTAAAATCTGTGTCTGAAACTGGAAAGTCTTTATTTGGGTATTAAAGGAAAAAAAATATTTCCTTAGCTCAGTAGTAGGTTTTAATAGCTGGTTGTGCAGCTTTGCATTTAAATACTAACAAATAGCTGTCTACAATTCATTATTTATCTAGGTGCCCAGATTCATCTCCAGTGAAACAGAAGATGTTGTACTCCTCTAGTTTTGATGCTCTCAAGAAAGCACTTGTAGGAGTCTACAAGTATATACAAGCTTGCGACTTTGAGGAAGTAGCTGAAGAGGCAATAAATGAATCACTGAAGAAAGGTGGAAAGTAAAGTAAGATTCCTCAGTCTTCTGATTGTCACCTTTGTAACATTTAATTTTGCAAAATGTGGACAGGATTCTGTTTAACTCCAAAGTTGAGTGCAGAGTTCAAATCATGTGCTCCAAATACCATTTGATTCATATCAATTGTTTTTTGTTTTGTTTTTTCCAAAAACTTGTGTGATTACTAAGACTTGTAGATCTTTTGTGAATGTTTGTGCTGTAAAATATTTCTATGTTTACTTTTTCTTTAAATTGAAGTGTTGATCACAGGTACTGGATTAGAATTTATCAGCTTGTCATGTGGATATATTAGTAATTGAAAACTAGCAAAGCAAATGTAAAGTTCTAGATCATTGGATTTTTTTGTTGTTTCTAAACATGTATTTCTATTTTGTCAAAAGTAATTTAATATATGTATAATTTAGTTTCTTTATATTTTCACTGAAAACCTTTTCACATGCTAAATTTGATAAGTATGTTATATGGTAAGCTTTAAGTAATGCTTTTGCTTCAGAAATATCTTTCAACAAAAATCTTTTACCAGGAATAATCTTGACGGTTAAGACTAAATCGAATGGCACATGTAATTCACCAGGTAAATTATGCCAATAAATATTCAAAATATCAAATGTTTGTGATGCAGCTTATTTATTCAAAACTATTACATTTTAAACAGTGGGTATGGAAAAGAATGTTAAGATGGTTTTGTTAAGGCACAGCATGTGGGCAAATAGGAAAGTTTGACTTCAACCAACAAAGCTATTAACCCTTAAGTTTATGAGCATATATATATATATAAAAAAAAATCTTGACTCTGTGTTAACAATATTTTTTTTTCCTTTCACTGATACTGAAATATCAATAAAAATTTGCATTTTTTTTATACCTACTGTGAATGAGAATCAAGATAATCCAGTATAAGTTCTAACATCAAAAATCAATCTTAAAAAATAACTAGTGTTAGTTAAATCATTTTGCTTGTTTTACCTTCCACCACCAATCAAGATGATAATTCTATATATATTTGCAAAATATAGATTACACTACTGCTCTACTATATAAATCAGTTTATTCAAATTCTAAGTTATGCTATTGTCAAAATAGCACATTTACTAACTTCTTGAGTACATTTGTTTGTAACAAGTACTCGTGGATGCTGTAACACAATATTATATTACTAATTTGATAGTAAATTTAATATAACATGATTTGTAAGATATTATACAAAGTAGCCAGCAGAAAACGAAAATATAACATTTTCTTTGTACTTGTATGAAATTTTAAACTGATTTTTATTTTGTTAAGGTGTTGTGGAAGAT
The DNA here is from genome assembly GCF_000517525.1 of Limulus polyphemus. Classification (NCBI taxonomy): domain Eukaryota; kingdom Metazoa; phylum Arthropoda; class Merostomata; order Xiphosura; family Limulidae; genus Limulus; species Limulus polyphemus. The sequence continues at coordinate 59,041 of NW_013666432.1, forward strand.
TATTACTACTGTGAATACTATAATGGAATATGGCTCATTTGTAATTGGTACATAAGTTACTATACTTTTTTTTTAAATATCTAAGTTTGCATTTAATTTATAGTGTTCTTGGATTGTGCAAAGTTGGAATTTTTTATGCAGTATGTCTGCTTGATTATCTCTTTAATCTTAATTTTGTCAGTGTTTTGAAGTTAGTTTTCTAATGAACAGCACTACAGTATTCCATCGTGCAATCAGAAAAGTTTCAAAGTAAAGAATACGAGATATCTGCACACCTATTTTGGATATTTTACGTGTAGGTTGTAATTATTGCAAAAGGTTTTTTTTTGATACAACTAACTATCCAAAAGAAATTCATTATGAAACTCAAAAGATTATTATTATTAGTGGTTACCAGATTAGAAATTTAAACAAAAATGCAAAATATACTACTATAAATGACTAAGTCAAACCACTTAAAACAATGTTTTAAAATTTATAATACTTGCACATGGTTCTACTCTAGTTTATAGAAAACCACACCTACCATGGCAAACAATTTGTCAAACTTCTGCAGTGGATTATTTCAAATGTTCATTATCTCTCTTTTTTTTTTTGAGCTGTACAGCAATAAGCCACTTCTGGGTTTATAAATAAATGTACAATGCCTTCTCAACCTTTGGCACTTCTGTTTATTGCACTAAACAAAATAAGTTGGAGAATTATTTCTAGCTAGGTTTAAAAGAAAGTTGACAGTGGAGGATGGAAGTGCAAGATTATAAACTACATTCTTGTAACAGGAACTATGTTTTAGTGTAGCAGCTCTACACATAAGTAATAAGCACATTCTTATGTACAAGCTAGTTTAAGTATTCATAAAATATGTAGAGAAGTACTGGATGGTACAAACGTGATCAGCCGGCTCCTCCCATCAATTCATCTTCATACTGCTTGCGGAAACAGTCGCCAACAGGGAAAAAATCCCAGCATCTCTTCTGGTATAATTCCCAGACATATGTTTCCTATTACAATAAGAAGTTTTAAAATATCAAGACACAAATATTATTTTTACACATTTTCACTTTTGTGGCTTTTAAGTTAAAACTATGCAAAGTTTATTGTATCTTAACTGCTTTAATTCATTACAATAGATCAACCATACTTTTAATGAGAATAAAACTGGCCCAAATAATATCTTTTGTACAAAGCCTGTGACCTTGGAAAATTTTAATATGATTTCATTATTAGCTAACTTTGTTCTTCAAGGGCTAATTTCCAATAGAAATGTGAAATAACATGGGACAAGTATAAGGTGATGCATCATATTTGCATTTAATTTTTTTTTTCTTTTTGTTACTTTAACATAATATTTTAAGACAACATGGGACCTATTGGTCCATCTAGGCTGTTCCATCCTCAAAACTAAATTAAAATTATTAAATGAAATAATTTTTTAAACCCAGCCCTTTTCATTCATATTCTTTTCAAGCATTTTCTTAAACTCACTTAAATTTACTGCCTCTACAACATCTGAAGGCAACCATTCCAAAGACCAATACCCTGTTAGAAAAATAAAACTGTCTTAGCTGAAGATGACCCCTACCTTGCCAAAAGTTATATTTGTGTCCCCTAGTCCTACTATTCTCATTGTTAAATATAAAAAAGATGATACGTCAACACCATCAATTCCCTTTACAGTCTTAAACACCTCAATCAGATCCTCATGATCTCTCTTCCTTTTTCAAGAGAAAACAATTTGAGAGATTTCAGCCTCTCGTCATATTACAACCCCTCCATCTCCAGGCACCATTCTAGTAACCCATCTCTGAACCCTTTCCAACACCATCAATTCCTTTTACAATCTTAAACACCTCAATCAGATCCCCACGATCTCTCTTCCTTTTTCAAGAGAAAACAATTTGAGAGATTTCAGCCTCTCGTCGTATTACAACACCTCCATCTCCAGGCACCATTCTAGTAACCCATCTCTGAACCCTTTCCAACAATTCAATGTCCTTCCTAAGGTAAGGAGCCCAAGACTGAACACAATATTCCAAATGTAGCCTAACCAGTGACCTGTACAATGAAAGTATAAACTCTTTAGACTTGTATTCAATATTTCTATAGATACAACATAAATTCATATTTTCCCTACCACTAGCAACAGCACACTGCTTTGATGGCTTTAGAGACTGATCGACTATTACACCAAGATCCCTTTCCTTCATAATACTATTAAGGTTAATCCCATCCAAATTATACTTGTAATTCAAATTATGATAACCCACATGCATTATCTTGCATTCAGTATAATTAAAACCCATCTGCCATTTATTTGCCCAACTCACTAAATAAACTCAATCCTTTTGTAAATCAGCAGCAGCAGCATCTTTACAGCTAGCAACACCCCTTAATATTATCTGCAAATTTAAGTAATTTATTGAGTGTTCCTTCATCTATGTCATTGATGTAAATCAAAAAGAGCAAAGGTCCTAAGACTGAGTCCTGAGATACCCCACTTGTGATATGAATCCAGTTTGACTGAACTCAATTTGTAACAACCCTCTACTTCCATCCAGCCACTCTTCAATCTAATTTGATAACTTATTCCTCACACCTATTGTAATAATTTTTTTTACAAGCCTTTTATGTGGCACCTTGTGAAATGCTTTCTGAAAATCCAGATACACCAAATCTCACCCTTACCCTCATCTGCATAAACAGTAACCTTTTCAAAGAATGTTAAAAGATTTGTAAGGCAAGATTTTCCCTTTGTGAAACCATGTTGACTAGGGAATTTTATAAAATGATAAGGCTCCTGAAAATGATAATATTTCCCCCAAGGGTTTTGAAGGAGGTTAAAGATTGGATATGTGAGCCACTTGCTACTATTTTTTGTCAGTCCTTGAATAGTGGGCAGGTACCAGAGGATTGGAAGTTAGTTAATGTAACTCCTCTTTTCAAGGGAGTTGATAAAAATTGTCCCAGTAGTTATAGACCCATTAGTTGTACATCAGTTGTGGGAAAAGTTTTGGAGAGTCTGTTAAAAGATGCTTTGCAAAGTCATTTAACAAAGTTTAGAATTTTATTGGAAATTGTTTCTTAACCAGCTCAGAATTAATGCAGTTATTTAATTCGATCATGTTTCCATCTATCAACTATTCAATTAGAGGAATACTGCTTAAATCTTCATTTGTAAAAACTGAGGAAAAAGCAAAATTTAATAACCCAGCCATCTCATAATCATCAGATACTAGCCTTCCTTTATCGTTCCTCAAGGGTCCTACCCCCATCCTAACATTTTGTTTTCTCTTAATGTATTTAAAGAAATCCATACTGTTATTTTTTACATTTTCATCCAGCTTTTTCTCGTGCATTCTTTTTGATGTCCTAATTTCCTGTTTCACCAACTTTCTTGATCTTCTAAATCTCCTGTCATACCAGTCAATTTAAATTTCTTAAATTTATGATGCTTTTTTTTAGTTTTATCTCTTAAACTTTTTGTGAGCCAACCAAGTTGACTATTCAATAAAATTCTAAACTTTGTTAAATGACTTTGCAAAGCATCTTTTATCAGATTTTCCAAAACTTTTCCCACAACTGATATAAGACTAATAGACCAATAATTACTGAGACAAATTTTATCACCTCCCTTGAAAAAAAAGTTACATTAGCTAACTTCCAATCATCTGGTATCTGCCAAATATTCAAGGACTGACAAAAAATAGAAGCAAGTGGCTCACATAACCAATCTTTAACCTCCTTCAAAACCCTTGGGGAAATATTATCTGGCCCAGGAGCCTTATCATTTTCTCAAACAGCTCACAATTAATGTGGTCATCTTGTTTGATCTCATTTCCATTTATCAACTGATCAAGATGTGGAGTACTGCTTAAATCTTCATTAGTAAAAACCGAAGAAAAAGTGAAAGTTAATAACCCATCCATCTCATAATCAACTAACAAAGGGAGGGTTATGAACAGAGAGTGGCTCTTATATGTATAGGAGTGAATATAATAAAATTAATTTTTTATGTTTTAAAATAATTTATTGAAATTCAATAGGAGTGTTTATGTAGATTTGTGGAAACAGATTTTGTTTCATTGCTTGTCGGAAGGTGCTCATGATTCTCATAAAAAAATGGTCCCATTAGTAACTTAAGTTAAAATGCAATATAAAAGGTAGTCGTGTTATTAAGCAAATTATTGACAAATGATACTTCTGAATTGTTCTTTTGACAAGTAATAAAAAAAGCCACTTAAAATGTTTGCAACAACACATATAGTCAAATTGGAAAAACCTTAGACTGTAAAAATGTCATTATAATGGATAAGAAAAGAAAACTATTTAGACTATTAACTGATTCAGTATGAGGTGAAATATCAGGAAACTATCATCAGAAGCAAGCAATTCAACAACAAATTGTCAAGTGAATTATGAAAGATATAAATTTGTGAACAATATAAAGACAAAAAGGAAAAATTAACATTTTTGAAAAGGTTGACATTTCTAGTAGCTTTAGTTGTCTTCAGAAAAAATTTAGTTATGGAGCAACAACCCTTTTTGACAGGAAGAACACATACCTGGATATATATGCATTTAAAAAATTGTATAGTTCTTTTTAATTATTTTGTAATATGAAGAATTGAAACAAACCATTTTATTAATATGCTAAGAATGATGCCACACTGCACTTAATGTTATCTTAGACAAAGGAAGAATGATTGTAAAATTTTAACTAAATCTTTACTTGAAGATATACAAGAGCAATCTCAGTGTTGCTACTTTAAATTGACAAACTGCTTTTAGTACACTATGTTTTGGTTAATAAGAGATATACCAAAATTTACATACATAAGTAAAACATATAATCAATTAGAGGGGCATTCATTAGAGAACATACCTCTGCCATGCAGCATTGACCATATTCGGCCCTCAAAAAATGCAAAAATGTGTCCATACGTCCGTCATTATCAACAGACGTGGAACATTTTTAGCAGGAATATTGGGAATAATAATTCTATACATGTCCATTAAATTTAATCAAGATCTGATTATTTTTGACAGTGTTATAGAGCAAACATGGTGTGAAAACAGTGTGTTAACAGATAAGGATATTTTGGGTTTTTGTGGCCTTGATCCTCCAAAAACTAATCACTTCTAAATTGGGTCATAGTCCAAATGTATACCAACTTTCATCTAAATCTGTTCAGCTGTTTTTGAGAAATCCTGCTGAAAAACACACACACACAGAATGAGAATACAGAAAAATGTGAATATGCAAGGATTCTGTACAAAGAAATGTGTCCAAGTACATTTTCACAATACAACGGGAATTAAAGGACAAGGTTATTTTATGAAAGGATATTAAGCATGAATTTAAGGACTGAACCTATTGAACCTGTAGATTTATAAGTTAATGCTGCTATGCAATGTAAAATAAAACCACAATGTAATGTCTCAGTTGCTTGCATACTTGACAGTTGAACCACCTGTATCTCTGTTAGCTGGTGCACCGGAACTATCCAAGGGCTACAGTAGCTACCACAGTTTTGTTTTTCACTTTTTTTATTTACTACACACCAACATTTGCTATGACTGCAACCATCTCATACAAGTAAACCACAAGATCACCTCTATCTTCTGAACTCATAGAAACACTAACAGATTATCACTTTAAAATATTTTGAGAAGCATATTAGACACAACTAGGAATTATTTAACAAGTCATTCAATCACACACCAAACAGTAAGTTATCCATCCAGCATTAACACCATTTGACATATCATATAATTAGTAGTTGTTTTGGGATAATTTTGTCAGAAGGAAGTGTCTTGAGCTAAATTAAGCAGTACAGCAAAGAACTTTCTGAAGAAGTGGTGTGTCTAAGTTTCCTTAACTAGAAGAGAGAAAAATCATGCCCTTGTAGTATACAAGTACTACATACCCTTATCTCCCATAGTGTATATTTCTTATTTATAAAATTTTAAATGTCTCCCATTTCTATTTTGTAAAATTCTAAATCCTATAAAAGTTCAACGAGAGGAGTAATTTTTTTGTGAAGTGGCTGATCAAGAAACTTTTTACTGTTTCGTGGGATAATTGTATTGTCTCCCTCTTAACCTTTTGCTTGGGGGATACTTTGCAGTTGTCACATGGAACAGAGAGATCTCTGCATCTTGGTGGACTTTTCAGATTTATCAACTGCAAGGAGAATATGCATTGTGATATATAATTTTGACATTTTTGATAGGAATCATTCAATTTTAGGAGGCCAGTTCATTCTTTGTAAGAGAGCTTAAATTTACAGGTAGAAGTCCCATCTTTGTTTCATCCTATTTCTGTGCTAATTATGTATGATTCAACTTAACCATTTAAACAATTTTTTTTCCTGCCACTGATGAGTACTTATGTTCACTTTTCAACCTTCTTTTGTTTACTACATTGAATAAAGTGTTCTATTTTTATTTTAACTTCAACATTGTATCTTGTCTCTTTTATTCCACCTGTAACAAGTTGTAGCAACAGCACTTCTGCACATTAGATCTTCAAATCTGACATTTTGCATAGATCAGGTAGTTGTGTGCAGGTGTAATCTTGAATTATGACACACAAATAAATTAATCAATGCCATTCTAGATTAAACTATGCAAATTAGTATGTAGATAGTGTGGGAATCCTTCAAAGTTCAAGTTTTCTTATTACAGTTCAAAAACTTTGATTTAAAGTGCAAAATCATCAGGACCGTTGAAACTGTCGTACCAAAAACATAAAAATTACCTAGTTATTGACTAACAAAGTTATAATAATAATCTTGAAGGATTGTCCAGCATATACACTCCTCAATTTTAAAAGAAAGGTCAACTAAAACTGAGAAGTGTTTCCTATTAATTCTAAATCTCAGGATGAATGTCTGATCAGACAAAGAACAGCAAGGTCATTATTCCAGCTGTAAGTATAGCTCTAACATTGATCATGAGATCATAATAGAAAACAGACACTTTCTACCAACACACTGAAGTTTATTCTTCAAATGAATGTCAACTGCCATTTCATCTGCAGTTGTGAAAGACTTAACAATGCAATGTACAATTTTCTAAGACCTTTTTCAATATTAAGATAACTTTCTAAAGGAGTCGGTAATGAACCAATAAAAAAAAGTGTGTAATAAAATTTACACTAAAGTTTTTGGCCAATTGGTGAAGATTCTAAATGAATAAAATATCTTTGGAATATCTTCTGAGGTTCACATTCGTTTCATTAATTCATAAGTATGTGCACTATACTACAGTCAGCATTTATATAATTCAAGAAATGTAATGAATTTCTTTTATGGCCAGTGGGATTTACAATTTTCTATCACCTTTTTAAGTATTAACACATATTAGGATCTACTGACACCAATTAGTATGAAATATTAAACAGAATATGAAACATTATTCTTTACAATAAAGTTTGGGAAAGCACCTATCAACAGTAAATATATAATGGTGTATCACTCGTCAGTATTATATATAGATATACACATGCACACTGTATAGTCATATCAGCAAAGTTTGTTCTATGGCAACATATGAGGCAGGAAATGTCAAAAATTTTGCAATAGGATTAGGCTATTAAAAAATTATAAATGTTCACCAACCAGAATATGTATTAAATAGGGATTTATGCTTTGCATTAATTCTTGTGTTTTAAACACTTAAGAGAATTGTCATACCTTGGATAACACCTAAAAATTAGTTGTTAGTAATAAAATTGATCAAGAAATTTTCAACTCTAGAATTTGTATACTTGTGTTCTTTTGACATTCAGTTAAAGATTTGTATTAAGGTTCTCAATTTTTTTTTTTAATGAAATTGTCCTTCTGCATTACTGTAATGAGTCTAGAAATAACAGATAAAACAAATATATAAATAGTCCTTAAATACTGCCAGATGTCATTTATTTTCTAAGCAATAATAGTTCAGAAATTATACATTTTTAAGAATGCTGACCTTAAAATAAAAACGTTAAATTTAGCCTTTTAAAGTTATAAAATTGAGAAAATAGTTTAGAAGAAACACCTATGCAAATTTGTGTGCGAGATGATGGTATTATGGTGTAATTTTTATAATAGTGTTGAGTAATCAGCAGGTAAGAGTTACCATGTGTCGAAACTTTGTAATTATAAAAATCACAACTTGCCTACTATGAAAGTTGTTGTTATTGTATTTTTGAATAAATTAATGTTGATTCAAACTATATATAGTATGCTTAGTAGGCCAATATAAAGCATATTTGAATATACTATATTCAATGGTAGAGTGGTTAGTAAGTTTGAAGGTGGTGTGACAGGTCTTGGGTTTGAACCCTTAACTTTGTTGAAAGTAATGATTTTTACGAAAATTGAATTTGGCTCTTGTGTATTATATGTATTATCATTTTTTCTGAAATATAGTTAGATTCTAATATGCTTCTTCTAGAAAGAAAGCATTGAATTATCAATATTTTAGATATTTTGAGAGATTAACTAATTTTTAAAAGTATGCAATTTTCAATTTGTAAAAGTATTAGTTACGGAAACCAAAGTTATTTTTTTACATTGTGGCATTGAAGCATAACATAAAGTAGTGGCTTTTACATTACAGCTCAAAGTGAAAAAGAAAAATCATCCTAATACTGCACATGCCATCTAAATTTGCTGTTCAGAATTTAACAAACATTAAAAACTTCAAAGAGCAAAAGTACATATATGTTCATTACAAAATGAAGAGAAAACGTGTGAACCCTGTAGGGTGTTCTGTAGTGCTCACCTGTATTATTTTCTAATTTTATTGTTTAATACCATGAAAGTTCAAGAGACTAAAAATTTGTATCAAGAATTTATCAGCGTATAAAACTATAATTTTCTTTTTTGTTTAAATGTTTTTCTGTAAGTGTTAACGTATTCATAAAGGTAAAACCTGCTAATATTGTGTGTATGTATATTTATATACAAAGAGACACAAGTACTTACCACTTTTATTATATTATTAACTTTTCTGGTTCCTATATATTTTGGTTTCTGTGGTGTAATTTCCTCATATTATTTATTCTACAATATTTCTTTTTATTTTTAATCCCCAGTATTTTTTGTATCAACAATAAATATGTCAATGCAGTGGTAAACATGCCATTCAAAATAAAAAGTTGTTCATAAAAAAAACCATGAGAATGAAATGCTGAACAGCAGATTAATCTTCTTTTTTGTGGGTATTTAACCAAATCACACGATCAAAGTACTCTAGTTTGCTATTTGACAAATGAAAAGTATTGTAGAAAGACCTTTTATGCTGTGACAAACTGTAATCACATAATGTGCATTGTTGTCACTTGTAAGTGAAGGGTTAGTAGTTTTCACTATAAAAAGTTTTTGCAGTAACAAAAAAAAAAGTGGACAGGATTTAGAAATATCATAGTGGTGTGTGACTTTTAAATTGATTTTATATATATATACATATATATATATATATATTATGAACGAATCACTAATGTCTGTATGAACATTATGTGACTTTTAAACTGATTATATATATATATATATATATATATATATATATATAT
>NW_013666432.1:69514-79608 GCF_000517525.1 Limulus polyphemus
CAATGTGAAAATGTAATACGGAGTAAATCTGAATTCTGACTAAGTTTACTCAAAAACACAATCAAAACCATTAGTGCAATGGATAGAGTACAGTGGTTTTATTATAGAGGTTCAGCCATATATCAGTCTGCATCTGTGTATGTGTTTCTGTTAAGGTGTGTTCCAGACGGAGGGTATAGCATTATATATAAGGTTCTGTACTACAATTCCTCTCAATGTACATATACTTTCTATGTCGTTATTGATCACTCCAGTAGAAAAAATAAGGTAGGGTATAATGGATCACATTATCAATGCAGCAATCTTCCCCTCCAAGAAATTGCACAATGATATAGGGCAGTGACCTAGAGAAGTAGGTAGTGAGAATGAAAGGAAAATAAGCACATTCATTGAGCAATGTTTAAATATTAAAAGTACGTGTATTGCTAGAAGCATGTGTGGGGGATATTTTGCACATTCCTGGCGAACTTGAAATGCTGATTACTACCAAAATTAAATTGAATTGGGTAGTATATTTCTATCATTCAAACACTCAAGATACTAAAGTAAATTTTTTTATATTGTAAGTTTTAATTAAATTGTCATGGGTGAAATGTTAAATCAAGTAAAATTTTTAAGAACTAGCCACCAAATTTAAATAAAATGCTGAGAAAGAGTTCTTTAAGACCACTTCTTTCTTCTACAAAAATATATCTTGATTTCTGACTATGAGAATGTATTAGTACGGGCATCTCACCTTCAGTATACCTGTTTTCAGTTAAAAGTTTCATACAGGCCATGAGTGACTTCAAAGCAATACCACAGGGGCGTTACTTTACTGAGAATGTTAAATCATGACTAAATAAAACACTGGGTATACCAAGTTGACATTTGTTGTGACAAGATAGTGTTTGTTGATATAGTTGAAAATTTCTTTCTCTACTATAGCAAAAAACACCAGGTCAAACTGTTTTTCCCCCATACTGTAAGCTTATCTGTTACCATTATCTAAATGATGAAAGTCTACTACCTGCCAAATATTTCAGTGTCAACATTAAAAATATTCCCTCACCAGTATTAATAGAAATATCAAGTGCAAAAAACCTTCAAGTTTATACCTCACATGTAAGGACTTACAATTAACTCTGTATCTCAATGCCTGAATATTAGGATCAAATTCTTTATTTTCATTCATATGTTACTCAACAGTTGCATTCTCTTTACGGCTGATTCAGTTGTGTTGTAACACAATATGCAGATATATGCCTGCAACTCGTGAGCCATTACAGTGGTGACCAACATGGACCATTTCCACCACCTCTGACTCAGTAGCAATAGTACTGTAACATTCTGCCAGCTACAAGCCAATAGATTCAATTTGTTTTCTTACCATCATGAGATAAATAATTGTGAGATCGGGAACTCTATTTGTTTTTTGGTTATGGTTTTGTTTATCGTTCATTTATTATTCCATCTGTTGTTTAGTTTATCTATGAATGTTTAGTTACATTAAAACACTAACTCAACTTCTAGCTAATCACATTTATTTTGAGTAAATATGTATGTATTATGAAACTGACATCAGATTCCCTAGTGGTGATGTACATATATTATTAATGTAGCAAAAGATCATGTAAATTTATGATCACATGAGATGTACTCTTGTGACTTAATCAGGGAATACCTTGCCATAAGCTTCGTAAATTGAGTCATGAGATAGTTAGCGAACTATTGCTGTTCTTCACTCAATATTATTCATATAGAAAGGTGATTTGGGAACATTGCGTTGTTGTATTTTTTTTCTTCTTCTGGTTCTTTTTTTCCTGATTCTATTATTTGAAATAATTGATATTTATGATTTATTGTTCATTAACATTCGTATCAAGTCCTGACCAGGCACATACTGTTTTTGGTAAGTGCTAATTTATTTTCCAAGTGCTGTTATAGTTTAATAAATTGTTGTTTTTTTGTTAAATCCTGGTTGTAGTGGTGTATTCATTTAGGTCATTACATAATCACCATCAGAATTTAGTCTAATCCAGATTTCAACAAAAATTCTTTCAGCCAGGAATAATATTTGTACTGTCACTACACCATATTTCCGCATACTTTCAGAATAACTAAGTACAAAAGTCGAAAGTAAAAATACATTTACTGTCCTAGACGGTCATAAATTCAATCAGTAGCTAAATTGTCATAATACTGTATTGCCAGTTGTGAGTCGATCTATTTGCTACAGTTGGTGTTACAGAAAAATAAATACAGACAAAATCCAATAAAACAAGGACTTTTACACTTTGATCCATAACCACCAATTCATATTCTGTGTTGATAAGAACATAACTTCTCATTTATGTGTATTGGATGTGTTTCGTGAAGTCTGTTTCACAGATATTCCAGACATGGCCTTTCACCTGTGACCCGTCTCGAAAGGGTTAATATCTTGGCATAAATGTGGTCAGAAAAAACACTTTTGCTTGTTAGTACATGTGCATGTAACATCCTGATGGCCTCCAGAATGTGCATTGTGCAAAGTCTGAAATATTTTGTGCCTAAAAACACTGGGGACCATTAGCTGCAACATAGGTTGAGAACCACAGATATTAGTGCATTTATGAGTGCCACAGGTTACATGCATGTGTTACACTCCCCAGTCTGTGCTGGTTACACTTGTTTTGCTACACAATGGGGAATACCATGTTAGAACTGGGTTCTTCAATTTGCTCCTCCTGGAGCTCCTGAGACATTAATCACGGCTTCCAACCACTAGTGGAATTTCCTACTGTATGGTTTGATACCAGTTCTGTAGAAATGGCTTTAACTCTCAGACAGTGTCCAGAAGTAGGGCATTTGGCAAATAGACAGGCTCTCACTGTTCAGTAAGACAATCCATTGGTGTTCCCATGTTGTGGACCAAGGTGATGATGTATAACAAAATCATCTCTTGCAGATTGTAATCCGACATGCAATCACCCCCTCTGGATTTGATGAGTCACAACAGCAAAACGTACTCCATACAGATAATGAACTTTCTACTAAGAATTGGTGGTAATGTTCAACCAATAATACAACTGTTTCACTTTTTGTTTTATTTTATCCTGCACCTGCAACAATACTGCTCCAATTCCACTATCACTGACATCAGTATCCTGCAGGAGCTGACAATTTCATCATGAATATACCAACACCTTGGCTTCAAATTTTAACAACTTAAGCGCTTAGTTACAATCTTTGGTCCACCTAAAATGCAAATCAGCTTTAGTGAAAACAGATAAAGGTGTAGCAGTTTTGAAAAAGTTGGCCAAAAATATAAAACTAACAAAACTGTAGATCTCTCACTTGGTCATGGGTTGAATCCAGTCTTGCAGTACTGTGATCTTCATAGGGTACATAAAGAATCCGAAATATGACCAACGAACACCACTTGTGTGTGTGCATGAGTGCATACATCCCAGGTTTCAACTTTAAGTCTGCTTCTCTCATATGCTGAAATTCTCAGATTTCAGCAGCAGACTCAGACAGGCAGCTAAACACTAAAACATAATCTACATAGATTAGGCTTCTCCTCCTTTGCAGCCCTTGAAGTGTAACTTCCATTAGCCTCTCGAAACTTGCAGAAACATTACACTGGCCAAATGGGATGATATGAAACTTGTACAAATTATCCTGTGCTGAAAGAAGCCATATGTCTGCTCTTGTTCCAGAAGATAGGTCTAAAGTGCTGAACCATCAGGCACCTATTGTATCCAAATATTCATCTCTTTGCAGAAGAAGAAATGTATCACTATGTTCACCTACCTCAAATCAACACAAAACCTTAGTGTACGCTCCACCAATTACTACTGGAGATGACATGCACTCTGTGAAGGCTGTATGATTTAATCTTTCAGCATCCAGTGTATCACTAGTAATCCAGGAAAATTTGCACAGCTGTTGTTTTACTGGATGAGTGTTTTGTGTATCTATATAGTGAGGAAATACTGTTGTTTGATCCAATTGGCCCCACAAATACATCAACAAACAATTCACTGAGCTTCTACTACTGTGTAGAATCTAAATTACTTGCACAATCACCACCTAACAAACTCAAATGTACTGGTAGCCATATGTTCATTCTTGGAATAGCCTCTCAGTAGAGACCCAAAAATATACAGGACAAACATACAAAAATACAAGAAGTGAAAAGAGTCTTATGGCAAAATAAAAGACTATATTAAACCAAAAATTTTGAAATCCAAAGGTTGCTAACCTAGTACAAAATGATTGTTAAAGTATTTACTAGTCTATTGCTTACTTTATTTTACATAATGAAGTTACAAATAATACATTAGAGGCACATACAATTAAACAAGAATGGTTTCTTCAAAATAATTTTGTTACAATACTGAAATTTAATGTTTAAAAGAGAAGCATTTATTTTTTTAGCTGCTGCTTCTAGTAAAGCCTTCAATTATTTGTTTTTTTGCTAAAGTTTAGCTATCTTCTTTCTCCTTGGACGTTATTTCAATCAGATTTTGACTGAATTATTTTTCTTGTTGCATGTGTCTTGTTATAGCAAAGCCACATTGGGTAATCTGCCGTACCCACCATGGAGAATTGAACCCCTGATTTTAGCGATGTAAATCTGAAGGCTTACTGCTGTCCCATTGGGGGACTTTACTTATTGCAGCTTCTAACATAGTTTGAGCCACCTCTACATCATGTTCTGCTTTGCTATACATTTTAGCAATCTGTTATTAGCTCCCTTGAAGAAGGCTTCAGCAACTTGCATATCCCTATTAAGTTTCTTTTTTTTTATCTTCAGTAGTGCTGATTTATCCTATATTTGTATCTTATTTTTCTAGTTTCTTGGCTTTCTCAAATGTTTCCCTTTTATGTCATTCTTCCTCTTCAGCCTGAACCTTTCCTTTTCTTTCTGTTCTTCTTCCAGGTTCATGTAGTTCATTTACACAAATCTTGTTGCTGTAAGAGGAGATGTGGTTATCTTGATCACAAGTGGGTCATGGTTCACCTGCTTCAATACATCTTTGACACATCATTGACAATCTACACAGCCAGTCCTGCTAGTACAGAAGTAACAGTATTTCCCCCTTCATATACTCATGTTTCATTCAGCTTCATCAGGCATCTCATCATGGTTAACTTATCCAGATCAGACAATAATGCATGCAACAGATGTATAAGTGGTTTCCCACACTGTAAGGTCTCAAGAGATATCTCCAGTAATCATGGAAACTTTAGAGATTGATAGTTTGTATCAAACCTATTGGGTTACTACAAAAATACAGGAGCTTTAAGGCAAAATACAGAAAATAAAGGACACGAAAAAAACTTTCAGGGAATCATGAGAGGCCTGGATATAGCTGGTTTCAATTACCATGCTGAGGACCATTCCAGTGGAAAGGTAAAAGGGGGAGGATGCCTAAGAATGTAAATAAGATGGTGTTGTTTGCACTTACAAAATAACTAGAGTACACCTTAACCTCATTTGTACAACAAGGAGTCAAAGTGCACAAGTCACAACCTTTTCACAGTTACTTTAAAAATTTACTTAAATAACTTTATTATTAATATGTCAATAAACTTGCCATACAAATGTAATTTATAATTCAAAGTTTTATATTATCTAAGTTTCAATTTCTTAATTTCAAAAGGTAATACTTAAAACGAATTCTTAATATTTACTTCTGTGTGTCACGTGATGCACCTCCCCTCAGATTCTCTTATTTTATATTTTCTCCATTCCCTTCTCAGGCTGTCAGCGAGACTAACCAATTAAAAACTCAGATTACAGATACTGACAGGTTGGAATATAAAACTTAAGCTCTCATTTTTGCTGGAATTAGTGATGTATAAATTTGTGACACCCACCACTGAGGTTCCTCCCATCTTGTCATAGCCTTGAAATAATTTATCTATGTCCATGTGTTGTTTTATAGCCAACAAAAAGTGAATTTTTGTCCTTTACAAGAAATTGCTGAGTTTTTTCTTTTTGGCATGCAGTTGTATACATTTTGCCCCATATTGTTTATTTGTGATCATTATTGTTGAACTTCAAGTGGTAATGGAATTAGTTTAACCTATTTGTAGCTTAGTTAGAAAACTAGTTAAATTAGAATAGCTTTAGGACATTTTATTTTTTGTGCATGATAATGTGTTGTGTTTTAAATTGCAGTTGAAATAAACATTAAAAATATTTTGGATCACCAACATTGTTACAAAAGAAAAGTAGGCCTATAGTGCTTTTTGACAGCAAAAGGAAAGAGTCCAAACGTGCAAGTATTAAATTGTTTGTCTTTCATATGTATATTTTTTATTTATTATTATAAAAGTAACTAAAATGTAGAACTTAGAAATTTACCAGGCTAAATAAGAAAACTTAAATGGAAAAAAAAAAATACTTGGGATACTCAATATTGACACCCATTCACGAGGCAGGTTTGTAATTGGATTGCATTGTGCATATAATTCGATTTTTTGTTAACACAAAGTTGTTTGGCTAGGATAAATAGCTTTTGGCATATTCTGAGACTATGTAAGTGCAGATTTGAAACGTATTAGCTTTGGTTGTAAGAATAAATAGCATGTAATTATCTGTAACAATATGCAATCATTTCTAGAAAGAAGAAAAAAAAGTGTAATTAAGATTTATTTAGTATGTTTCAACTTTTCATTCTACCCTTCACTGCTGATTTCACTACTGTTAGTGTTAGGGTAGGGAAAATATCATAAAAAATAAAGTGTTTCTGAAAAAAAAAGGGATTGGATATTTATTTAGGAGGTTCTTGAGGTTATGCAAATAAAATATGAAGACTGTAAGATGAAAAAGTATTTTTATTCTTAACATAAAACTACCTTGCACTCAGACTACTCGGAGTGTTAGTTAGCCTAATAAAGTAAATTCAAAGACAAATCTGTAGTAAGAATACTTTATCAAAAGTTCTGATTTTAGTGTACAACATATTTGTAATGTTTACTAAAAGCCTACCAAATTTTGTGAAGACGTACTTAGAAGATTTGGAACTATAATAAACATTGCTATGTACAGCTTAACAGAAACTAGGTTGATGAAAGAACCAATACCATTCACATAGTCTGAGAAGTGAAAGATTGTGTGATTTGTTGCAGAAAGTTATGATACCTGTGTTGCCATTAATAATTTTTGTTGTGCTCACCAAGTCTTTCATTGATTTTTTAGCCTGTTTTACCTAAGTACAATAGCTTGCATAGGACAGAAATAATGCAATATATGATGGATTAATAAAAAACCAATGACTGTGTAATGTTAAACTTGCCTTAGAATCTAATAATCAAAGAGCAGTTGATCATACATTCACATGCTACCCAACATCATATTTTACAAGGAAACCATCTTTCTCAATCCAACAAACTAATCAAAATACTAAAATTATTTTCACTAGAAAAACCTTGCACACACATGTAAGAGCAACAGTCATTCATATGAGGTGTTTATTGTTCAGATTAGATTAGATCTATTTCGTGAAGACAGTTGTGTTTATAGGCAACTGATATATATATTCTATATTCATAATTTATCTTCTATTCATGATAAATTTCTTCTTTTATATTTTTATCACCTTTGTTTCAGCAACATGTTACATTAACAATATTTTTGTATATGTGACTCGATGTTCAATGTATGTCTCAAGCATTCAGTTGTATTTCAAATTGTTATTCTGTTAAACTTTGCATTAACAACTACCTGACGAAGGGTCTTGGCCTGAAATGTGGAAATTAACTTGTTTTTCAATGAATTTTATCTACCATATCTACCATTTTTATACAGTATTTCAATTACTTATGCAGCTTTTCTCTTCTTTTTCTTAATTGATTAAGAAGATCAATTTTCCTTTTTGTCTTGGTATTTGTTTGTCAAACAGTGTTACAAAAAATATAGAGTTCAACCAAGTAAATTTTCATCTTCGTATCAAACCTGTTAAACAACTTCATTTTTAAGAGCTTTCATTAGGTGGCAGGTAAGTCACCCACCTAATTTGGGTAATTAAAGCTCACCTACCTGGCTACTGTGGTTTTGTAAAAGCCCTTTCTACAATCTTTATTATCCTAGAACAGTGGTTCCCATCTCATTAAACAAGTAAGTTTTTTTAATACTGCTGTTTTTTAATTACACACTCAGTTATATATATTTTAATTAACAGGGAAAAATGGAAAAACGAGTTGATCATTAGTTAATAAAAACAGTTTGTTGGGTAGACGAAATTTTTCAAAAACATGGGCTCTTTGGGGAAAAAAATAATAAAAGGGGTCCTTGGTGGTGAAAATGTTGGGAACCCACTGTTCTAGAGGATCTTGGTCACCAGCATTACTTACAATGCAACCTTTTTTGAGTCTCTGCCATAAAAAAGTTGTTTTGTAATAATTTTGAAACTATTTCTAATGCTTTTGAGCAAGCAAGAAACAAAGAAAATATAATGTATGACCATATAAAAAAACATTTTCAAATTTAATGACTACTCTTGCCTATTTCAGAGTCACAGAACTTAGACATAAGGTATTAAAAAAAACTGGAATATAACTCCTTGTGCAAGTAAAGCTAAAACAGCCTAAAAAGCTGTCAGGGTTACCTGACTACAATTAAAAATAATAAAAAACTTGAATAACTTATATACACTTACCTGACCTGTATACTCAGTATCAGGTTTATTGATCAGGTGCATTAAGAAGAACCTGTAAGAAAAATTAATAAAATGAACTGGTAAAATCATCTTTAACTTTGATGACTGTGTATAAATTTTACAATAAACTTGTTAACCTAATAAATTTTAATTCTTTAAGTGTTATTAGCAATTAAGTAAGAGTATTTAAAACCAAAGTGTTGAACTTACTGCACAAAATATTATAAGTATGACATCTTGGATTGCAAATCTAATTCACAGAACTGTTGATCCTTTTAAACAATATCAAGTTTTCTGTTCCTTACATAAATAAACTTTCTTTATTAATCAGAGAATTTATCATAACTAACTCTTTTGCCTTCAATCTCTAATTATGGGGATGTTTTTTATTTGATATTTATAATGTTTTACAGTGTTCAGTATTTAAATTGGGTATTGTACTACAAAACAGACATTGGTCAGGGGCATAGCTTTGTTTTATAATTATTTTACTTAGGAGGTGGATGATTGACATATTGAGCTACTTGTGTATAAACATTATGAGTTAAACTTTTGCTTTCATTATTATCTTTAAACTTAGAAGATAACTATTTAAGATTTGTGTGAATGAAAAATAGGTAGGAATTGTACCAATAAGTGCAGTTATTGCCAAAACTCTAGTTAATTTTGTTTAAATATTTCACTATTTATCTTATACACTTGTGAACTCAAAGAAACAACTAACATTTGTTTAAAGTTCTAAAATTAAACTTACATGTAATTGGCAAGGTTATGCTCTTTCTGGACATGAGTGTCAAAACCATGCGGTATTTTATCAAAGTAATCCTTCCCAATACCACAGATGAAACAGTTGGACTGAATTAATAAAAAGGGAAGATTTTAGAAAGCAGTAATCATGGAAAATAAAAATAATTTACTTATCACTGTAACAAATCCAGGTCAATTATTATAAAATAAAATCACAACAAAATTATAAACATTCACTGATCAATAATTTTGATGAACCGAGAAATATATCTGTATTTCAAATAAACATGCAAGTTTAAGCAAGGTGAAACACAAAAAATTGATAAACTCAAAGTATATTAAATAAAAACAAAGTTATTGAGCTCTTATCTGTAATCAACATGACAACCAAGACAAAAGTAAAGAAATATTCAGACAAATGCTAGAAAAAAGGGGTGTAACCAAATCCAATAATATAGCTGAACTTAAGATTAACTTACTGAATTATTAAATTTTCATTCACAATATTCAAGTGTGTTGAAAAGACAATTATAAAAGATCAGGAGAAATTCTTGAAACAATACCATTTGTAGAATAAACTTAGTTATCAGTTTAGAGTCAAAGAAGAGTACTCAGGTAGTATTATTATTATTATTATGTAATTATAGTATTTGGCACTTGTGTATAAAGTTAAAATCATAAATAATATTCAATGTTAAACTGGTACACAAT
>NW_013666432.1:80589-133525 GCF_000517525.1 Limulus polyphemus
TACCAGTTTAACGTTGAATATTATTTATGATTTTAGTATTGTTATGTATCTAAAAAAAATAATTATAATAAGAATAAAAATGCTTATAGATATTCATTAGGAAGAAGATTGTACTTTTGAAAGATCCAGAAATTGAGGTAATGTAGTTTGCATTCCAACAGTTGGTAGTATGTAAAATCCAATGCAGTTTCCCATGAAAAGTTTATATATTATTGTAAAAGCTTCATATTTAAGATACGGTCATATATCACGATAGTAAGGACAGATCTTGTTCTTTTCTTTATCCTCTGTGCCTAACTTGGTTTGCATAATACAAGGTTATCTTACTAGCATAGTCTTTAGCTTACTGTGTAATCCTCATGTGTATTTAGCTGTTACTTATTTTATTTATACCATAAAATATAATTTTAATTTAGTTCAACCTGCTGGTGTGTTGCCCAACCCAATCCCCTTGACAATAATGCACATGTACTCTATATAAAAGGGACTGAAATATACATTATTCTAAAAGAACAATGTAGGCCTAAAACAATTCTAGTGAAACATGTTATCTTTCTTTACTTTGTTTGAGTAGATAAGTCAAGTCGACAGGTTAGCTCATTTCTATCGTGTTGACTTAGGAAAATCAAGAATAGAATGTGGATGAGGAGGATAGTTTGGTACATAGTGGTATAAAATAGGACATGATTTAATGGTACACTGGCTCTAGTCACAATAAAACAACAGCTTTCTAACATGCAACCACTTGTATTTATTAGTTCACTTACAACTTTTTTATAGATGGATGTTTATCTATTAGTGTCATACTCCCGATTTCTGTTTCTTCTTTTTATTTTAATCTGTATCACAACTTTTTTTGTGTGTGTGCTTAGTTATCTATCCATTTTTAAATGCAGAAAGTACCATTCACATCAACACACAGGGATATGATACCATCTGTTATTTGAGCAGCAGAGGAAGGAGGAGTTATGTAATTGTCCAGATTGGGAGTTATCTGTTTGGATTTGAACATTGGTAACTCAATTGATAGTGTGATCTAAGGGTCCCAAGTTCAAACTATGGTCACAGCATACTTGTTAAGGTCCTGATAATGCTATATCTAAGAATTGATAACAGTGAACTCTGAAGGGGACTTGATTCAGGCCCACCTGCAAAGTATAATGTAGTATGTAAATTTTTATCTGTTTAACTGCTTCTCTGAGGTGATATATGTGACTAGTTTCATATTCATTGTTGTGGGAACAGATTTTGTGGATGAACAAGTTTTAACGTTTTCTTAGCTTATTGTTAAATGGAAATTAGGTTACTGAAACAATGAGTTCAAAGGAAAAACAAACAAGTAAACAAACTATGTCATATACTGAACATGGTTTTTGAACTCTAACGTGCTTAGTCTGTTCAAAACCAACTAACAATAAACAGTTTAATAACCCAGAAATTATGTGTTTTCAGCAACTAAAGGCCCTTACCTCCATATCATCGACCACACTCTGCAGCTGATCTCTCAACTCTCCAAAGGCATCAATAATCAAACCTGGAGTACACAGACAAAAAAAAAGACTTCAAGGGCTAGTTTCATTGTCACACAAACACAAACTTTAGAATTAATGGTAATCTACATGTTTATCAGAAACACACTGAAATCTTAGGTTTCTTATCTAATGAAGTTGACAAACCTCTCTGATGAAAATCAAAACAAATTAAGACATATAACAGAAATGTCAGTTTACTCATGTTACTGGATAAGAAATTAAATGAGAGTAAAGATAAGAAATAAAGACGTTTTTCTTAAAAAACAAACTTAAATTTAACAACTATATAATGATCATTAAACATATTTTCCTAGAAATAAAAAAACAACAACAATGACACAATATGAATTAAAAATAATATTTACTTTTTTAAACTTAATTACAAAAAATATTTACTTTCATAATTTTCAATTCCATATTTGCTGAATAGTACTTCTTAAATAAAAGGATAGTTTATTTTTTATCAAAAACCAACTACTTTCTCTAAAAGTATTAGAAGGTCAAAACTTTTTGCAATTTTACGTTTCCTTTTGTTTCATTCATCTTCTTTGTTCTATTTTTACTATTAAATGATTACACAAATTTCCACGGATGTCTAGTAACTTGATAACAAATACATTATATTGAATCTATTCCCACTGAACTTGCTTGTAAATTCCATCATGACCTGCTTGAAAGGACTTATAAAGTTAAACAGCTGTTACAGACAGCCAGTTGGAGTAACAATTTCATGAAAGCAATTCATGGAAACCTCAAAGGTGAATGGTTATTGGATATGATATTAGTGGTGTGAAATATTTCAGCCCATTTTTATATATCCTAAATCAATGTCATTTCCTCAAGAAATGAAAGAACATAGGACATGATAACATAGAATATTTGGTCAAGTGTCCATCTTTTACTCAAGGCTTTGATGAGCTCAGAAGTGAAAGCTGGCATATCCATTACGTGCAGAGAACTTATTCTGCTGAATTTAATGGATAAGTTGCAACCCATAAGTTGTTCATTACAGTTATAACTTTAGGGATTGGTTTTCTCGGTGCTCTGGACATCAAAACAGATAGCATGGAAAAACCATCACGTCAAACAAACAGTTCCACCACTCATTGTTTGATGGTACCTTGGAGAAAACTTTCTCATCCCAACTGTGAAAAGTGGTGAGGTTTGGATGTGAACTTTGTATGTTCTTGATAGTTAAGGTAGCCATGAATATCTTGTTATATGTAATAATACGGTGTAATGATGGAACACCATGAGAAAGGACTGTCAGGCAGGTTTTTATGTATGTATGTGTGGGCCAGACTCTTTACAGTAGATGTCTGTGACTTATGGGTGATAAATTTCAACAATTAAACAAACAGCACACAGTCCACTCGTTTTAAAATATTAAAACAAGTTAAACATATATACAAATGTTCATCACACTTTTGGTTAACACAACTGTATCCAAGTTTCAAATAATTGTCTCTTTTTCAACAAATTCCAATCAGGCTGGTTCAGTTTGACAAGAATTATTCTTTCTGCTCTGTTATTACAATACAATCTTGATAATGTCACTTTAGAAATTTGCACTATACATTCTTTATGGCTAAACTCATAATCAAGCAGTTTAGATCTATCTATCTATATCTATATTGAATTAGATTTTGGACATGTACTTATAGCCTATCACAACCACCCATTAATAAATGGTGAACTACACAATGTACAATTTGAAAACAGTAGCATAAGCAAACCTGTGATAAACTATAGCTTCAAAAAATTAACACTCATGCTACATAGCTATCTAAATCATAACTCTTGCATTAAACTTAAATGGAAACAGTCATATATATCAAACATGGACCATTTATCTTTTAGTATGATAATTTAAAGTGCATGTTGTGTCCATAGGATTTTCAGACAAACAATATCCAGAATCTGTCTTCTAGCTCAGGGCACCAACCTGAAGTAAATAACCTACTCCGAGATGTCTTGGAATTATGCCTGAGCTACAGATTTAAAAATCACACCATATTTAGACCTGCTCTGCAAGAGGAATGGCAATCTATTCCACAAGATTTGTACTAATAATTAGTCATGTTTTTGTAATAGAGTATTTAATGTCAAAATTGGACCAATATATTAATCCTCTCATGGCAGGCATGTTATATTTTTCACTTAAATTTTGAAACTTGATAGGTGAGTATGCATCAACATCTGAAAGGTGTTATAATTCTATTTCAATAATTTTTTATTCAGACATATTTTAAGATTTATATTTTATCATCATATAACATTTAATTAGTGTATTTCACAAAGAAAAATTAAAAATTTTCCAACTTCATATCTATAGAGTTCCAAGAAGTCTTGCCTGTAAACAGCACATTTATTGATTTTGTTACAATTTTCCTGGTCATCCACAATTAAAGGTTTGTATTTACTCAGAAACTACATTACTTGGAAATAATAATGATTCATGTTTTGTTTCTCACGTGGTTTTGCTTCTCTGTTAGTAGCTTTAGTACTACAGCCCTTTGTTTCCACCCTTTTATGATGTTATAGCATGTGGTCCAGACAATTACTACTGATGATCATCAGCTTTGCCAATAGCTAAAAATTATTGGATAGAAGGGATTCTAATCTATCTACATCAATAAAGGATAAAGTGGTTTAGAAGTAATTTGTTGTTTGTCAACATAATGACTGTCTGGAGTTCCCATAGATATGAACAATGAATCCTAATATGAAATTTTCAACACTTACGAACAAATCACAGATCTGTAGATTTCTTATAGTTTCTTTGGATATTCTTTTCATTCCTGATAATGTTTTTATGTTCATTTATATCTATTTGAAAGCTGCAAGAATATTCTTCTGTGACAAGACAGCTGGTAGGTTTATCAAGTACAGTAAGCCATGCCAAAAGTGTTGATTAATTGAGTCAGTAAAATAAAGTATCAAAAGAAATGTATTAACTCTTTTGCTACAGGTAGGTTAATGTGTGCATGTCACAACTTTTTAGATAGTTAAATTCAAAATTTAATTACACTATTTTATTATAATTCAATACAAATAAACTACATATTATTTAGAAAATGTGTACTAAGTTTCATACAGTTTGGTTACGTATTTCCATTGAGAGAAGGAAAAATTCAAAATTAAAAGCTTTATTGACATTTTCTTACCTTGGATGATAGCCAACAAGATAACAATGACAAAGAAAAAGAAAGTGATGTCAAATACAATTCTGTAAACTTCATAATCATCACCATCTGGAGGTTCAATCTCATCACCTGAAATGTTGAACAATTAAACATTAAAAATTTTAGCAATAAAAGTTTAATATTTAGCATTTCAGTATTTAAAAAAGTACTTCAAGAACTTTCTTATAAAAGTAATAAAGGGACATTGTAATATACTTGGTTTTCAAGTATAACATGATTCTCAAGTCTTACAATATGGCAAACTAGAGTTATGAAGTTTAACATATATTTTGTCATGTAACTAACTGTAACTTGCTAATAACGTTTCATGATTTTAAGTTTACAAATTATAGTTGAATAAAATAAAACAATGGTTTCACTTTGCAGTTACCAGTGGATAATTAATGAGGTTAAAATGGATAAATATTATCAAAATTAAAAAAAATGTATATGTACCTATGCCACCACCAGCACGGACACCCTTGTATAAATGGAAGACAAAACACTGAAGAAGAAAAACAATGGTTAATTAGTTTCAACCACAACAATCACTGATATAAAAGACTTTGCAGATCAAAATAAAAACTAATACATAATACAGTTTTTTTAATTTTCCTAGAAAGCATGAAACACTAACATAATTCATGGCAGTTTCCTGGTGGGCCAGTGATATATTTATTTCTTTAAAATGCTAAGATCTGAGATTTGACTCTTCATGCTGGACAGAACACAAATAGACCATTGTGTAGCTTTGAGCTAAAACACCACAACAACATTCATGGTATGATTTTACAACGTTTTTAAAACATTTATAGCACATATACACAGTTTAAAATTATTTATTTAGATGTGAAATGTACATACAGACAAAAAATGAAACTGTTTTACTTATTTTCAGATGTATAATAATTTCATTGTCACATATAGCAATAAAAATGTGGGAGAAAAATACAAAACAACCCTTTTAATGGTTAATCCAGAGGTTGAAAGTTTCAAGTATAAGAAGAAACAAAATTCTTCATGGCAGATTTAAACAGTTTTAAAGAAGAGCAGAAAAGGATGCTAAAATGTAGCAACCGAGCAGCTAGTCCAAAAAAGCCAGCAGAAAAAATAAGAAGAGTGAACAACCATAACAAAAGTTTCTGTGATTTTTAAGAAGCTCTGTTGTAGAAAAGCTACAGTCAACGATATTATGGTATGAAAAGGTTATTCTGAATTATTTTATTAGGTTATAATCAATAACTAGAAACTGTGGTTGTGGGAATTTTATTTTAATTTGGTTGATCAGTTTATAACACTCTACTTACTTTCTCTTATACATGACTACTTACTGTAAGCATGTTATGACATTTCTGGTCAACCTGGTCCTCCTCCTCTTGAACATAGAACTTGCGAAAGAAGTTGAAAGCTATGACAGTGTATATGTACACAATGATAGTCAAGAGCATCACAGTCAATACCAGCTGAAAATAACAAATAAGGCAAAAGCATATATAACATACTGTTATGTATAAAGTCTTGAAGTGGATTCTTTTGGGATTGACTGACTATTCATTATATTACTGATAAATAAGACTTTACCTATTTAAGATATATAAAATTTTAATTTTAACAAACTAACTTCTGTGAAAGTTCTTATATCCAAAGAACAATTTTATCTCATTCCTTCAAACCATTAAAACTTTAATTTAAATGATCATGATTTTGACTGGTCCTACTTTCAATCTCACTCTCATCATGTAACAATTTATATGAAAGAAAGATGGTTTCTTATAGTTATACTTCTTGACTTGAACCTAAGCCTAAAGAGTATAGTGTTTAAACAATAACTACTTCACTAAGTTGTACCAGTATTCTTTACTTTTTTATACAGGTTATAAATTTTTTTTTTATCCAAACACAACATAATTTGAATTCTAACTTATTCATCCTAAATTTTTGTTTCTATTTATGTTGAGCATTATTCATTATACTAAAATAATTGTAATGTTTCTAAAAGTTTCAGGCTTAATCATTTGTTATTTTATCAAGACTGTTAAGAAAACACAGGTTCAAAAATCAATTAAAGACAAAAATGAGAGACCCTGTGATCCTAGTGCTTACCAAAGATAGACCTTTGTCTCTTTTTAATAAGAACAGGAAAAGACTTATATTACAAAAAGAAAACAGTATCATTTAAAACTGGTCACAAGAAGGTAACTGAGAAATAACAAAAACATATACTGCTGCATAATAACACAAAATGACAAAGAATGAATCCAAAAACTGGTTAAATCATGGATAATTTTATATTTCTCAAAACATATTATACAATAGTCTGAACCTTTTGAAAATACTTAGTTCAATTTATGTTATAAAACACACCATTTTAGAAATAAAAGGTTATAAAGTATGTACTTTAGAAAAATAAAGCTCATTATTGTTATACGTACATACATTACTATTACGTTATAACAATTTTTTCCTTAAATTTACGTAAAACAAGTCAGTACAATTAAATACTAATATCAAAAACACAACATATATGATTTGGATATTTTCAAACCTGCAATTAAATGTATGTAGTTATTTGTTTAGAAACAAAGAGCTGCTGGTTTTGTTTTCAAAACTGAGTATAGTTCAGGAGTGCATCTAGATTTATCATGTAGAGGTAAAATGTCATTATAATAGAACAAGGCTTTGTGAAAATTTTTTGTATCATTTTACAAGTGTAATGCTAAGAGTTGGGTTTCAAAATACAATTATTTTGTATGTCTTTCTAAAACACTACCTGTTTTCCATTGTGTGTAACCGACTGCAAAATAGTACGAAGTGTCTTAAAACCCACAGCGACATCCAACAGATGTGCAGCAAAGAAGAAGTAGTTGAAATTACCCATTACTGAGAAAGCAAAATACCAGAGGTTGTAGAGAAATGACTGGAAAAATAAACAAAAAAGTTAAATCTGAATAGCAATGAAAGCCTAAGTGAACTTTATTAAACTACATTTAATAACTGAGACAAAAAACATTAATGACATTAAATGTACAGCCACTATATAAAAAGTGCTGTTCGTCCTTCATGCTTGAAGAGGGCCATCTTTATCATCATCCATTGACTTTGTGTGTTCGGAGGTGACTGACTAGCCTGATCCTGGCTTGAAAATGTCTGGTGCAATGACGGCAAGAGAACAGAGGACTGGTGGGTTCTAATAGTTGCTTCCTATTGCTTTACGTGCTAAATGCTTATTCTGGGCTGTCAGGATGTGATGTTGTTCATATGTGGCTGCTCCCTTTGTGACAGCAAGTAATCAAGTAAAAAAAAACTTTTTGAAAAAGTTAGTAAATGTAGGGATGGCTAACATCAGTGATTCAAAAACAATACAAACAAGATAGTAGGGATTGCACACATAGGCACACCATGTAGTAGAATATTAACAGACATAAATAGGATAAATTAAACTCAATTGCGATTGAATAATTATATATATTGCTTTATGTTAATTCTTGCCTGTGCTATTATGTATGGATGATGCCAATGCCATCCCTACTAACTTGTTTGTATTGTTTTTGAAGGATTGAATAAAGAATTTGGAATTTAAAAACCTGCAATTAAAGATCCTAAAAAATGTAAGAAAATAAGGTTGGAGATACTGTAGACATTATTTACTCAAACTACAAATCCCTAGTTTGGCTTCATGCTGTTACCTAGAATTGCATTTGATGGAGTCAAAATAGAGATTTGTAGTTTGAGTAAATAATGTCTACAATATTTCCAGACTCCAGCCTTTTTTCTGTGATCCCTATTTATAGGTTTTTAAATTCCCAATTTTTTGTTTATCTTTATTGGCATTTTGCATATTCAACTATGGACAAAGGACTACTTGATATGATAGCTAACTTTATACATTGTAATGATAATAAATGTAGCTAGCTGATACAGTTCATGAAAATTTACTGTGATTATTGACTATATGATTGCAATAGTTCGAGATGTAAAATGTTAAGCTGCAGCTGGAGATTGTCATGGAGATTTGTTTGAGAATATAGTGAGCATTTATAGTTTCTGTGTAATTAAATTATCTATATATAATGCATAACAATGGGCAAATACATGCCTAGACTAAGACACAACTCCCATTAGGAGCTTATAAAATTGTACCAGTAGAAAAGTAGCCTTTTCAAATATGAAATATACGTCTAAAACATTGCTTTAAATAAACCTTCATTTCTTTTTAAGTAATTATTCTATAAATATGTGTAATTTAGATTTAATATTATGTGTATTGATTTTTTTTACTCCTTCATTTCATACATAATACAGGGCTTGGTTCCCTAAGTACACCGATTGTATAGTGTACAAAGCATTAAATAATTACATGTTACAGTCATCTAATTTTCATTTATTATTGGCTGGTAATTCCTGTTTCAACCTGTACTTAAGCTTTATTAAGGAACACTAGATATTTGTAAAAAAGCTAACTTCAAGGTGTAATGATAACACCATTTATACCAAAATTATGTTCTTTGACTTATGTAAAATATAGAAGAAACAAATTGACTTTTAAATAACCCTACGATCTTCACAGTACCTCATTTAGTATTCTACAAAAGATTTGGGTGCAATATACCAAGCCGTTTTTGTTGTAGGCTGGCAAGAGAAGAAGAAGAAAAATGACAAATGGGCTGTTTTGAGCAGATTTTCTTTTCCTCATAAATATAACACACACATGCTTTTTTTGTGTATTTTTATAAGTGTACAGCCTTAACAGTCAATAGTAAAGGTTTTAATGTGTTGTTTGAACTGAATCTTTACTGTTTGAAGTGCTTTTTGCCCGAACGTTTCTATTAGGGTTTTGTGCAATTCCTCTCAATCACTATTATGAACCACTGTTATGATAAAAGAATTCATTATTGAGAATAAAAAAAACAAAGGTAAATGTATCAATGAATAGAAAACTGCAAGATATATGTACATCACCTGAGCATGTCATCATACAATGCTTCTGGTAAAATGTGATTAATGCTTATAAAAGGTTTTTGTAGTAAGGTATAAGATAACTCAAACAGTAATAGATTAAAGTTACTGCACTGTGAAATTTAAAAGATATAAAATGTGGCAAACGTTTTGATTCAATGACTTTCATTGGACAACAACACTGTCTGAATTTTCTTTCTGATAAGGTTATTTTAATCATTTTAGTATTTTCAGAGCTGCTGAAAAGTGTACGGGTTGGCCCTATTGTGGATCTGTTCTGGATATTGGAGTTGGTTAGCCACGTTTTAATCAGTGTAACACAAAAAATCATCACTACATTTTAAACTGTGGGTAAATTATAAGAGTGACAGTCAATCCCTTAACATTGATAGTGGGTTGCAAGGTGCTGCTGTCAGTAATTCAAAATTAGGGATGGTGGCAGATTGCCTTAGTAGTTTTACCATAAATACAAAATAAAAATACAGTTGCTAAAGAGTTGTCTACAGGTATTCAGTACAACCCATTAACATAATTTTCTTATAGAAACAACTTCATATGCTCAAATATACACTTTTATCTAAGTTTGGAAACAAAACTTATCACTGTAATTTGGAAAAGACTGAAACTGATTGCTTATCACTGCTTAAAAACAAAAAACATCAAATTTTATATAAAACAATTTTCACTATAAAGCATTTACTACATCTAAATTATAAAAATCATTTCCTAATATCAGCAATTAACTTACATTATCAGTAATGGTGACACCAGCTTTCCAAATCTGATATTTCCAGTCAACATCTATAATACTTAGTAATAAAGTAAGGTTTAATTACATTGGTATAAATAATTGTTACACAAATCATCAATGACTAATAAAGATATTAAATATTAATATAAACCTCATATTTGAAAAATTAATTGATACTGAGACAAGAATGTGCAAGCTGATATAAAGTAACATAAGCTAAGAGTTAGAACTGTTCTGATTAATTGTTACATCAAATTACAAAATGCATATTGAGAGTAGTAATTAAGAGGTATAGACTATTTGAAAATAGTAACTAGTTTTGGTTTTGTCAGACCTGTCTGAATAAAATGTTATTGCAAAATTTAACTTGTAATGATCTCTTTGTCTTACAGTCCTTTTGTTATTTATCTACATGATTATTTAATATGAAAGGATTATAGTTCCCATGGCTCCAGTTATAACATGATTCAAAATAGAATTTCTATCATTAACACAAAATTAACTATAATGTTCAGATACTCTAAAGGTTTTTACACATGAATAATTTCATTAATTTCAAAAACATTTTTACCCCATTACCACTGCCAACATCAACACATTACAGTTCTCACAGCTGTTAATTGTAAACAAATTTAAAAGTAACAACTGGAATGTGTAAAACAATACAAATGCTTTTTTGTTTAACATTGTAATTTAAATCCTTATTACAACCACACAGAAATGCACACAGTATAGAAACATTGTATAGATACATGTAAACAATGTATTAAAACTAATTATAACTTAGACTGGTCTGAATATATAGTGAGAAAATAACAAACATGCATTAACCCCCCCCCCTTTTTTAAAGAGGGAATACTTGAATAAAAGTTATATCTAATAACTTTTACTTATTTTATCTACCTATCAGTTAATTTACTCAAGTTGGATCAGTTTTCTCTCTTTAGTTCAGTATGATTAATCTATCTTGGCCAACATGATAAAACTCACAAGGATATTGAGCTATAATCTATAGTTATCATAGTTATAATGTCAAATATGATCAGAGGCAATACATTTTGTTTGAAAACAATTGAAAAAGATTCTTAGTAATTACTGGAAAATTGCTAGTGAATTAAACTTATTTAGTTAAACTAAATATTATGTATTCATTAACTTCTTAGTTGTGGAACATCAGCATCTATACATGTAAGGATTTAAATCCTGAATCTAATGAGATGACAAAGAATGCATGCTTCTACTGAGTTAAGGGATTAATGACTCGCTAGCTACAACTAGTAAGTCAATTTTAACAAAAGTTGTGTAGTGTTACTCAGTAAACAAAAAATGGCTAATGTGAAATAGATGGTTTAATATTCACAATGTTTCAGCCTGGGACACCCTTCCTCTGGTGTTTTTTTCATGGTATAAGTGTTTTCCATTTTATGTTTTTGATTTTTCATACCACAGCAGTTTTTTAACTAGTGTTACTTAGTAGTTTGAACAGTTAGAAACAAAAAAGCTATAACAGCAAGAAGTAGAAGGTTATTCTTTTAGCTCAATTGACAAAACCATTTGTTTTTCTATCACCTCATTTATCTAAAGATCAAATCCTATGAGATGGTGGTTATCACACTTCCTGAATTATACATAATGGGCTTAACTTATAGACCTAAAGTGGGGAAATATTGTAAGTCTAATGCTTACTTATTAGATCCAATTAACAACTGTACTGGTTTACCAGCTATATGTGTATGTTTTAGATTCACTAATGTTACGATACAACTTCTATTGAAAAAGGAAGAAGAACAAACTGCATTATGAACACACAAAAATCTCAATCTATGCAAGTTATGCACTTTAAGTCTTAAATACTACTTATACAAAAAATTTATTTTGACCAAATAAATCAATTATCCATACAGGCAACAGCTATGTTGTTTTCAATACGAGACTTAAAAAAACGATAAAAGCAAACATAAAAAACTCACAAACTAAGGAATCCACCCAATCCCTTGTCCTGAGTAAAAGATCCACTTCTATCAATTCCAAGGAGATTACTGATGGCATCATAGTCATATGTCTCACTGTACTTCTCTCTAACCTGTACATATTGTAGGAAGAACACAAATAAAAATGTATTGTACTATGCAAGTTACAGAGTAAGAAATATAAGATATAATTAATATAATCAATGAAAAAGCATTTGTAGTGCTTCAAATTTATGACTTTGCCTCTCCAAGTTAACAAATGAATTTTAGTCTGTGATGTTAATCTAAAATATTCCGTACAAATGTACCCTAACAGTTGCTAGCATTATAAAAGAGGGTAATCAATACCACTGAAATACGAGTACAGGAAAAATGCTTTTTGTTACTTACACAGACTTAACTGGTGAGCTTTAAAACAAATACTACAAATGATGCTCACTATGTAGATATATGAAAAAAAGAGAAAAAAAATGCTCTATATTTTATTGGACTACATTTTTAAAAACAAATAAAGCTTGCCATTATTATTGTATATATATTTCAGAGAGAAAATTACAAATGGTCAAAGATTACATACCCTCTTCTTGACAAATTTGTCCCAGTAGTTCACTGGAAATGAACTGAAATTAAAAACCATTAAAAGAGTTTATGAATTATTTGAACATACTATGCTGAGATCAGAAAAATAGTTGCTATATTACACAACACTGTTTTTAAATAGGAAACTAATGAACATAAAACCATACAAAAATATAGTAAAATAGTTGTGCACATAACAAATACCAGTGGATATGACACAGAACTTTTATTACTATTAAAGTAATCACCACACATCAGAATCAAACCTGAAACCTCTCGTACACCAGGAATGTGCCTTACCATCTGACGTACTAGCTATTGCTAGTAAGGCATTTGTTAACAATCTGAGTTACTGTAATTTTTCTCTCCCATAAACAAATCCTATCTTATTAGGTAGCAGTTTTGCTTTTGGTAATGTTTTAATTTTTCAGTCTACTATAGGCAGGATTTGAACCTGGGACTACTTGAACTCAGGCAATTGTTCTACCAAATGAACTGAAGAGTTAACCCACTAGTAGTTCCTACTAAGACACTTTTTTCCCAATTCAAATTACCAAACTTTTATCATAATTTATAGCTGAAATTGTATAATAACACAAAATAAGATTAAATACACAATTAGTTTAGGTCTAATAAATAATATCACTCAGAAAAAAAATATGTTTAGACATCAAATTTATATATTCTAACCTTGAACTTATCACAAGTTTGTCCCAGTGGCTACGAATGTCATCTTCAGCTGGTTCCTCTGATATGAACAGTCCATCAAATTCTACTCTTCTTGCTAGTTCCTTCTCTCGTTTAAAGATGGCTAGAGGAACCTTGTAGAATACAAGAACTTTATTAACTAAAATATCCACCCAATCCTTCGTTCTGAGTAAAAGATCCACTTTTATCAATCCCAGTATATAATAACGTTAAGAGTATTTCTACAATATGAATAAAAGATTGATTTAAAATTACTTTGTTGTGGACAACCAGCATCATCATAAAAACTAGGATTAGAAAGCCTCATCCGTTGACAGCAAAAGTCTGAGTCCATATGTAAGTACTAAATTCTTATTTCTTAGGTATATTTTTTAGTTGTTATAAAAGTAACTAAAATATAAAAATTAAAAACTTATTAGGTTAGATATGAAGTCTTAAATGAAAAAATAATTAAATAAAAAATTTCTCGTGATAATTTATATTCTAGTGCACACACGCTGCTTGACATGACTGTAACTCAATCATTTGTTTACACAAAGCTGTCCCTCTCTGATAAATGGTATTGTGTAATCTGAGATGGTCTAAATACATCTGTAAGGCAAAAAACTAAATAAAGGCAGAATTGTAAGGCTAGTAGCTTATGCTGGTAAGAAAACTAAGTGTAATTATCAATTACAAAATACAGAAAAACAAAAGAGTAATATAGATGTATTTCAAGGGTAATCTAGATGCACTTCAAGGGTAATCTAGATGTATTTCAAGGGTAATCTAGATGCATTTCAAGGGTAACCTAGATGCATTTCAAGAGTAATCTAGATGTATTTCAAGGGTAATCTAGATGCATTTCAAGAGTAATCTAGATGTATTTCAAGGGTAATCTAGATGTATTTCAAGGGTTATCTAGATGTATTTTAAGGGTAATCTAGATGTATTTCAAGGGTTATCTAGATGTATTTCATGGGTAATCCAGATGTATTTTAAGGGTAATCTAGATGTATTTCAAGGGTTATCTAGATGCATTTCAAGGGTTATCTAGATGCATTTCAAGAGTAATCTAGACAGTATTTCAAGGGTAATCTAGATGCATTTCAAGGGTAATCTAGATGTATTTCAAGGGTAATCTAGATGTATTTCATGGGTAATCTAGATGTATTTCAAGGGTTATCTAGATGTATTTCATACTCTTCAACTTTTTTATTCTACCCTATGTTGCTGATTTCACTTCAACTGGTGTTAGAGTAAAGAAATAAAATTTAAAGTTTTATTGAAAAACTTTTGATATTAATGTAGGAGGCTCTAGAAATTATGCAAATGAACTATGAAAACTTTGAGATTAAAAGAATTATTTCTATTATCATCATGAACATCACCTTTCAATCAGACTGACACAGTAAAGGCTTTATATATTATCAGACACACCTTTAATAGAAATACTTCATTACAAATTCTAATATTTTGTGTACACCAGACTTTTCACTTTTACTAAAATCTTGCCAAATTTTATGAAGATCAGGGTGAAATTCTGCTGGGACTCACCAGTACTGAATACCAGAACATATTTGTTTTAAGGCGGTACTAGTACCAGGACTTATTTGAGCTGCTTTTTTATGTTCACACAGATTTTTTTTTCTTTTTCAAAAACAGGTCAATTTCACAAAGCTGAGTACCTCTATTTTTTTTTGAGAATTTCACCCCAGGTGAAGCTAAGCACAGTTTGGACTTAGAGGGTGCTACTGGAGAGAAAGAGGATCTTAGATAACTAAGCTCTTAGAGAGTTTTGAATATTATTTAATATTAATATTATCATTTGTAGTAACTTGGGTTAAACAACAAAAGAATAATCACTAGATTTAAGAAGGTTGGTAAATAAAAATAGTTGCATTAAAACGTTATATTAGAGCTAAGTGGTGTAACCTGTACTACAATGTTAGATTAGGCTTAGGACATATAACAGTACTTTAGGTTTATTATAATTCAACTTATTGATTATCCATAAAAAAAAGTTAAACAAGTACAATCTAAAGACTAGTTGATTGTATCTTCATGTTTTATGGATAAACTTGGTTACCTCACTTTAGATCCATTAGTTTAAATTCAGCTTATAGGTAGGTTATAAATCAGGCTAAACACATTGTATTATTACATAAATATCAACTAAAACAAAGACTAGTTATTTGTGTGAAGATAAGGTAGTGGTAAAATACTGTAATATATTTGATTCTCAAACATTAGGCTTAACAGTGCTGTCAACAGGTTACTGTTATTAAGTGTTGAGTATTTATTCCCAGGCTACAAATACAATACTTAAGACTAGTGTAGGAATTAAGCATTCCCAGTTTGTTAGGTGTGAAGGGTGCAATGAGTGGGTTTTATCTGGGGACTTGGGACTGGCATGTACTTTTAAGGAAGCTAGCAGTGAAGTTGTGCAATTTGTTTGTAGAGCTTGCAGGTTGGAGGAGAAGTTGGAAGCTATCATGATTAAAGTAGAGGCAACAGATAAAGAAAAGTGTAACCTGTGGGAAATGGCAGCAGGATTTCAAAATGATCTTAAGCTTTTACATGCAAGGGATTGGATAACCTGTGGGGCAAACAGGGAGAAAAGAATTAGATTATGCTACCAAGGAGCAAAGATAAAAGATATACCTGACAGAACAATAGGTATAATAAATAGGCCTAGCAATGATGCAGTTTTTGTTTTGCATATAGGGAACTGTAGTTCAGAGGAGCTAATTGATAAGTACAAGGGGTTGATAAAGGCATTTAAAGAAAAAGGGTATAACTTAACTGGGATACTGCCAAGATTTAATTGTGGGGATGAAATTATAAGTAGATCACTAGGGCTGAATGCTAGGCTTAGATTAATATGTAAGAATGAGCAGCTTGGCTGTTTGGACTTGTGAGATCAGTTTAATGGATGAAGGGGCTTTTGGAATGGACGATGTACATTTAAATATGGTAGGGGCTGGCTTATTTGTAAGAGATATTAACTCAGCTGTAATGGAAGTTTTAACCAAGGACTAGACAGTGGTGAAAAAACAAAACAAAAACAAAATATATATATATATATATTAGGGAAAAGTTTAGTATAGGAAATGAGCATAGAAGTAGATATAAGGGTAGGCTTAATCATTAGTATTAAAATGCTAGAAGTATAAGAAATACAATAGATGACCTTAGAGCATTGGTAGGAATGGAGGATTTTGATATAATAGGAATAACTGAAACATGGTTAAATGTAGATGATTTTGATGTCAGAAGTTTCTTTGAAATTCAGGGTTATAGGTTATTTAATAGGGATAGAGTGCTAAAGAAAGGGGGAAGGAGTGGCTTTATATGTAAAATGTGAGTTACTGTTGAAGTTGAGGATATCAATAATAATAGCAAGGAGATTGAATCCATTTGGAAAAGGCTTTTAGTGGGAATTTGTTATAGACCATCAGATGATACTAATGAAATTAATGAGAAATTTTATAGTGAAATTAAGATTTCAGCTATTAATGGGGTCATAATTATGGGTGATTTTAATTTCAGGCATACAATTAGGAAATGTTAGAGTCAAACCATGAGAGAGAAAGATTTTTTGGAAGCTGTTCAAGATGGTTTTCTTCACCAATTGGTCAAGGACCTTACTAGAGACGATGTTATTTTACATTTATTATTAACTTCTAATATAGAAATGGGTGGAAATTGGAGAACATCTGAGTGAAAGTGACAATTGCTCCATTAGGTTTGATGTTTTGCTGCATATGGAGATCAGGAATAATTATATTCTTAGTTACAAATTTCAAAAAGCAAATTTTGTAGGGATGCAACAAGAATTATCTGTTGTGAATTTGATAGCTGAGATATTTGTAGACACTGCTCAATAGAGGTTGGTTCACAAAGGGTATAAGAGATAAAAAAAAGCACCACAAATTTAAGAAATTTAAATTGACTGGTTTGACAGGAGATTTAAAAGATTATAGAATATCAAGAAAATTGGTGAAACAGGAAATTAAGACTTCAAAAATGGTGTATGAAAAGAGGTTGGCTGAAAATGTAAAAATTAACAGTAAGAAGATCTTTAAATACATTAAGGGTAAATAAAGTGTTAGGATAGAGTATGACCTTTGAGGGATGATAAAGGAAAGCTTGTATTTGATAATTATGAGATGGCTTGGTTATTAAATTATTCTATTTCTTCAGTTTTTTACTGATGAAGATTTAAACAACATTCCTCATCTTGAACAGTTGATAAATGGAAACAAGATCAAACAAGAGATAACATTAATTTTGAGCTTGTGAAGAAAAAAATTGGGAAATTTAAAGAACTACAAATCTCCTGGGCCAGATGATATTTCCACGAAGGGTTTTGAAGGGGGTTAAGGATTGGATATGTGAGCCACCTGCTACTATTTTTTTTAAGTACTTGAATAGTGGGCAGGTACCAAAGCATTGGAAGTTGGTTATTGTAACTCCTCTTTTCAAGGGAGGTGATAAAAACTGTTCCAGTAATTATTGGCCTAGTAGTCTTACATCAGTTCTGGGAAAAGTTTTGTAAAGTCCGATAACAGGTGCTTTGCAAAGTCATTTAACAAAGTTTAGAATTTTATTGGATAGTCAATAGGGATTCACTAGGGGAGAACCTTGCCTTACAAATCTTTTGACATTCTTTTAGAAGGTTATTGTTATGTAGATAAGGGTAAGAGTATAGATTTAGTGTATCTGGATTTTTAGAAAGCATTTGACAGGTGCCACATAAAAGGCTTGTAAAAAATAAAATTAGTGCTATAGGTATGAGGAATAAGTTATCAAATTGGATAGAAGAGTGGCTGGATGGTAGAAAGCAGAGGGTTGTTATAAATAGAGTTTAGTCAAACTGGATTAATGTCACAAGTGGGGTTCCTCAGGGCTTAGTCTTAGGACCTGTGCTTTTTTTGATGAAGGAATGGTCAATAAATTACTTAAAATTGCTGATGATCTTAAGGTCTTGGTGTTGCTGGCTGTGAGGAGGATGCTGCTGCTTTACAAAATGATTTAGATCATCTAGTAATTTGGGTGAAAAATGGCAGATGGGTTTAAGTAAATTAATGCAAGATAATGCATATGAGTTATCACAATTTGAACTATAAGTATAATTTGGATGGGATTAACCTTAACAGTGTTATAAAAGAAAGGGATCTTGTTGTAGTGGCTGATATGTCTCTTAAGCCGTCCAAGCAGTGTGCTGTTGCTAGTGATAGGGCAAACAGGATTTTAGGTTGTATCTACAGAACTAGTGAATACAAGTCTAAAGAGGTTATAATTTTATTGTATAGGTCACATTTGAAGTATTGTGTTCAGCTTAGGCTCCTTAATTTCTTAAGGACATTGAATTGTTGGATAAAGTTCAGAGGAGGACTACTAAAATGATGCTTGGAATGGAGGGGTTGTAATATGAAGAGAGGTTAAGATTTCTTAAATTGTCTTCTCTTGAAAAAAGAAGAGTTAGAAGAGATATGATTGAGATGTTTAAGATTATTAAGGGAATTGATAATGTTGATGCATCATCTTTATTCATACTTAATTGTGAGAATGGTAGGACTAGGGGATAGAAATATAATATTTCATTAAGATCTTTGACTATACTGAAGGCTGGAGTCTAAAGACTGAGGCCCCTGAATAGTGTTATTTTTTTAACTTTTGTTTTAAAGTAAGATTGGTACAACAGTTACTGTGTGTAAATGCACTATAAGGACAATAGTAAACCTAATGTAGTTCTAATGTAAAGTAAATCTGTTACTTACTAACTAATTTGTCACATCTTTCCTGTACACGTAGAGCATCCAGAATTAGTTGGTTATCCTTTTAACTTTATGTGCACAGATCAGACCATTAGACTGATGTCAAATTCAAAACTTAATGTTTAATGTAAATCTGAATATAACATATAACATAATGTATATGGAAAGAAGGGACCTATTGGTCCATCTAGGCTGTCCCATCCTCTAAACTAACCAAAAACTATTTTAAGAAAAACAACTCAAAGCCCACCCTTAACATTCATTTAGTATCAAGCACTTTCTTAAACTCACTTAAATTTACTGCCTCCATAACAACTGAAAGCAACCATTCCAAAGGCCAACTGCCTTGTTAGGAAAATATAATTGTCCTACCCTGCGAAAATGAAAAATTAAATGTATCTTAAAAATATACAGAAAAAAAAAAGCAAAATGTTTATGCTATTTGAAAAAGAAACTAAAACAATAACAAGTGAAAAGCATCAGAAACCATACTCTACTTATGCCAGCCATAAAACAAGAAACAAGCTTCAACGTAAGTATGTAAAGTTACACTGGGAGACACAGAACGAACACCAATATGCTTTTTTCTTTCTATAAATTTATTTGGGTATTATAAGTTTCCTTTAAAAACGAGAGTTTCTTATTGGTACTGACTGAAACAGAACTTTCTACTAGTAACATCCATATTTCTAGCTCTTGGAGTTCCAATATACTAAAAACAAATCCATTGTTAAACATTAAGTATTACCTTATGAAAGAACAATCAAGGTTTCAAATACGTCAAAAATATTATGGCCTAAAATGCTTCTCACAATGTAGAACCTTAAAACAAACTCTTGACTTTTCAAAAACAATAACTAAAAGTAACAAAATATACAAGATGAATTTATTTTCTACTTAACATCTTGACTGTCTAGAATGTTATTACTTTGTAACATAAGTTTAATATATTAACCCATCAAGTTCTCACCTTCAAGTGGTAGTAAGCTATTAACATACAAAAAGCAACAGAAGAGTGTAGAAAAGCAAACAGACGTATAATGTGCTCCAAGTAGAAGAACTTTTCTTCTATTATTAACCATTCCTCCACATCTTCTTCATCCTCCTCACCACCTCCTAGATCATTGTCTCCACCTAGCAACTCTTCAGTAATGTTGTTAAGAACCTCAGTAATTTCAGGCTTGTCTGCAATAACATCTTCAACTTCATCAGTAGTCACCTACATCAACAAGAATTATAAGTCATTAAATCAATTCAGATATGATTGTAAGTGCCTCCATTTACTAATACAAAGTATAGATACTTTTATTTTCCAATTACAGAATCACTATCTCATTAGATAAAAGCTTCACTAAGACTTGACAGTAGCACCATTTCAGCAAAATCTGGGGGGGGACAAAGTTGAGCCATTATTTCTACAAAATACACGAACTGTTGATGATGTAGCATGTTTCAGGGTTAACATTTATATCAGCTGTAATAACTATGTAAGAGCCAGGGGGTTAAGAGGAACAATGAAAAAAAAACCTGGACATTTCAACTTTAAACCTTGTATATATGAATATTAGTAATTTCTTAGCCCATTAACCAGACATTTTACATTTCTCAAAACATCTAAGGCTTGGGTTGGAGAGGTTAGGTCATCAGCAGACTTCAACTTTGTAATTTATGAGTAATCAGTGATGGTGAAAAAGCTAATTCCTTTTATTTGAGTTGTCTATAATAATAATAGAATGTATATGTATAATTTTGAAAAGTAAAAATTCATAACAGAAAAACCCAGCTCTTGTTTGGAAAGATGTGAGAATCAAAATAAAACAAAAAAATTGTATTAATTATGTACAATCATAACACTTGTATGTAATTTCAATAAAAGACTCTTGAAGAAAGAAATTAGAAAGTTATTCAGCCTTTAGTTAGTAACTAAGCACAGGATAGATCCTTTTTTCAATTTAATTTTTACATACCTTATAAAAAAGCAAAATGCAATTGATACAAAATGCTAAGACCAGGGCTATGTACTTCATAGTGTAGAAATTTCTTGCCAAGAAGCTCTGTAATAAAGCATAAAAAAATTCTTTTAGCCACACTGTGTTGGATATACCTAAAATTAGTCTGGATGTTTTGTCATAAAATTGCAGTAAAATCTTAACAAACCACTTGTAAGTTGTAGCAAGTGTATAATGCAATTTGAATTACTATTTGCTCTATGAGCCATCTTCCTTTAGATAACTGTTATGTACAGAAAAACACTAAATTGTATCATACCAAGCACTTTCAGTTAACCATGTGTTAGGTGTGGCTTTCAGAATACTGACAAATACTATCTTTAACTTTCATAGTACTTTAAATAAAGTTGAAAAAGAAATTCAATGCTTAAAAATCTTTCTAATACTACACAACTGATTCAGAAAAGTTTTGTAGAATTAAAAATAAAACTAGTATTTTGGTCGTAATATGATCTAATAATGCACTTTACATACGTTTGGTTTAAGGTAAATAATCTTTGCTGGCAAAGATGCTAAAGAAATGAAGAATGAAGGGAAAATATAATTCTCTGACTGATAAAACAAGAAAGGCATAGTTTCTTAACCCACAAATTAACTAAGCATAAAGAAAAAAAAAGACAGTACTTACCACAAACCTGTTAGTGTATTCACTCAAGTCAATGGCTGCAACCGGGGGAGGCTCAACAGGCTTCTGAGGCTCTGGTGCCATGGATGCTGACATCTCTGGTGGAAGGACATTATCCTGGACACCAGGTATGCTGGCTTGAGTTGCAGAGTCTGTGCTGTTAGATAAAGAAAGAATATATGTTCAAAACTC
Organism: Limulus polyphemus; assembly: GCF_000517525.1. Taxonomy (NCBI): domain Eukaryota; kingdom Metazoa; phylum Arthropoda; class Merostomata; order Xiphosura; family Limulidae; genus Limulus; species Limulus polyphemus. The sequence continues at coordinate 102,859 of NW_013666432.1, forward strand.
TAAAGAATATAAGAAAGATTCATGGAAAGCTTTCTAATTTATTAAATTATCTACATACTAGAGGAGTTTAGCACTGATCAAAGCACAAGTCTTCCTCCCTCCAGTTGTGGAGTCCTGTTCCACCAGGTTTGTTAGTGTGCAGACCAGGTAGCATTGTCCCTCATTCTGAACAATCAACCACAGGGATGTAACTAATGGGCAGCAACTCTTTTCACTTTATACCTTATTACAAGAGAACTAGCTTGCTGATCTGTCGGTTCTTGTGAATGATAGTAAAATTGATTCAAGTAAAATAATAATAAATAAGTAAACAGCACGAAAATATAAAAGTAAGGTTGTGTTTTATTAATTTTTACCTGAAATTTGAGTTGTAAATGACTTAAATAAAAATTAATAATAATTACAATGCACTTGCTTAATCTGATTCACACCCGAAGAGATGTTATTCGTGAAAATTGGTGATATATATATATATATATAGCACCTAGATCACAACTGTGTCTTTCATATCCCAACAGGCCCGATATAGGTCTTGGTATTGAACGAAAGGTCTCATTGGCACTGGTTATAGCAGATTTCATGTGGTTGGCATATTATAACATAATTTATGTTCACTCATGGGCTCTTATTATTACTATTATTAATTAATGTGTATCATTTTTTTTATAATTACTTATCTTCTTAACACCAGGTACTATTTTATGTTTGGCACTATTAATGTTAACATATTCACTAATTGCTTGTTTTATAATTTCCTAATCAACTGTACTTTTCAATGGCCTAACATGACTTCTTAATTTCAAGTAATTTATTCCTCTTAGTAACGAACAAAATTCTCTGATTCTGACAAATATACAGTTCTCGTTACTGGTCAATTCTTACATTATATCTACCTTTTTAATGAAAATTCTACATTCTTTAATTTCAAGTAAATAATCTTTCTCATTAATTACAGAATGACAAATTTTATGAAATCTATATCTCTACCCAATAACTTGAAATTTTAATATAATAAAATCTACATTTCTTACTATATTTTATGAATTCATGAAAGTTACCATATTCACCCTACCCTAGCTACTAACTATTCTCCATAATTTATGAAACTGACCCTATAAATCCTATAACTAACCTTAAATACTCTCAAATTTATCCTAATTACTAACAACGTTTTCTTCATAAATATGTGAAATAATTCCTACTCATAATAAAATTTGTGAAACCTACCTTATTCACTATAACACTATTCTCTCACTACCAGACTATTATCTCCAAATGCATAAAATTCATGAAACCTACCCTACTCACTAACAGTCTGTTTGTTAAAGACATTATAAATACTAATAATTAGCTTTAGTAAACTGAAAGAATTCAACGATACAAAGTATGATTATAAATCAGAAAGACTGCAGCAGTTCTTTGATAACAAACGATGTAAAGAGAAGAAAAAGCCATCAAAATGGAGGTTTATACAACTTTTACAGTAACCATAATTTCAGATAATCTATAGAGAGAAATTTTGGGAATTGATTCTCAAGTCATCTATTCTGAAATTTTATTCAGGTGACATCATTTTTGTGAAAGAGACGAAAGAAAGAACTTTTAATGTTGGTTGCCAAAGCGAATCAACCACCAGTTCTTGGAAGAAACTGACTACATCACCTCACCTTGGACTGGAAATCTTTGTTCAGTATATCTTCAGTTCTTGATCAAGCATTAAAGAAACATGCATCAGCGTTCAAAGTACAATCAAAAACATGAAAACTCAATTAAAACTGAAAATAAGTTAAATGTCTATGTTCTTCAAGCTAAGAACAAGGTAAAGTTGATCAAGTATCAGCTGAAACGACTGTAAGAGCAAGGTAGCATATTGAAAATAAGCCATAGTAACTGGGCTTCACCAATCATCAAAAGCAGATATATTGGTACAAATTTATGGAGACTACATGGTCACAAAAACATACAGTTAGATGCTGACCAGCATCCACTTACAATATCTTCGCTATGCTGTCAGGAAGTTAACATTTTGGCAAACTTGACTTGTCCCAGGAATATTACCAAATACTAGTAGATTGTAAGTCAAAGAAATAATTGAATATCAACATAGACATGGGGCTCTATGACTGCAATAGACTTCCATTCTAAACTGCATCAACACCTAAAATCTTCCAGAAGGCCAATGAAGAAATACTACAAGGTATTGATAAGGAAATGACTTATATGGACAGTGCTGAGTTGACTGGTAGAGATGACAAAGATCACATGGAAAAAAAGTTTATTAGGTTCTACAGAAACCTGAAGAGGATGGTGTTCAATTCAACAAAACAAAATGTGAGTTCTCAGAAAAGAAACCACATATTTTGGTCTCAAGATAGATGCTGAAGGTTTACATTTAACCAAATACAAGGTCAAGGCCATAATAGAAATGCTACAACCAACAAATGTGAATGAGTTTCATAGTTTCCAGGGCATTCTTCAATATTATGGTAAACTCCTGCCAAACTTGCCCACCATGATTCATCCTCTGAAAAGCATAGTCAAAAATAAAGTAAATAAATAAAAAGTCAGTGAGTGTGAAAGTGTTAGCACACTATATTCAAAGCTACCAATCAGACTGGCTAGTAACATTAGTGGTTATGGATTTGGTGCTGTTATTTCTCACATCATACCTGATGGATCTGAGCAACCAATAATGTATACATCAAGAACACTTAGGATGCAGAGAAGAAATATGCACAGTTTGAGAAAGAGACTATGAGCATCGTTTAAGGAGGTTGAAAGTCTCACCAGTATTTATATGTTATACACTTTACTTTTCTGACTGGACATAATCCATTACTTATCCCCATTTTTGAAGAGAAAACTGGTATTCTAATGCTAGCTGCTGCTAGAGTATAAAGATGGACAATCATTCTGGATGCATACCAATACAAGACTGAGTACCAAAGAACAGAGGACCATAGCATTGCAACTCTTCAATAAAAATTGCCAAAATAAAAAGGTGAATCATTTGAAGAGAGTCCAAACTTTCATTTCACATGCTTAGATGAGCTGCCAGTTACAGTGTAAGAAAAGACTAAGACAGTTCCAGTTTTGTAAAGAGTTTTAACTGACTCAAAATGGTTGGCTTAACCATGCTGAAGATGAAAGACTGAAAATGTACTTCAAAAGAAGACAAGAAGTGTCAGTTCAAAATGGCAGGGTTATGGAGTTTAAAATGTGTATACCAGTGTATCACAGGAAAAGATTCTTAAATGAACTGCATGATGATCACAAAGGGTAAAGAGCTTTGCTAATACATACATCTGTTGGCCTAGAATAGGAAATTACATTGAAATAATAGTCAGAAAGCCCATTCAACATGCATTAGTGAAGAACATATCTCCAAAAGCATTATTACATGACTGAATGGGGCTGTTTTGATCATGGCAAAGGGTTGACATGCATTTTGTTGAACTTAAAAAGTAAATACATTTCTGATCCATTCAGAATGGCCTGAAATTGTCACATTGTCAACAAAAACAAACATGGATGTTATAAGGGAAATGCTTTCATGCCATGGAATCCCTAAATTGTTTTGGGTAATGGGCCTCAATTCAGAAATGCTGAATTTGAACATTTCATGATAATGAATAATTTATAACAAACCAAGGTTCCTCCATAATATCCCTGTTCGAACAAAGTTACAAACAATGAAGCAAAGTTTCAGAATAGTAAAAAGGGGGGTTATCAGTAGGACAAACAAGACCAGCAGGTGTACTACCCATCTTGAGAATAACATTCCGCCATTCATGAATTCCAGCTGAACAGTTCCTAAAATGCTATCTTAAAATGAACTAAGCTCTGTTAGGTGTTACTAAGCATTAGTACATAGGGCCTGTGCCCCGATTCTACTTGACAGTGCCCGAATTCCCAGTTGGTGTCTTAAAAAATCAGAATAGAAAACAATGGTCAATATCATACCGAAATTCCTAAAATTCCCATGCCTATGGGCCCAAACCCTGAATCTTTTAAGCAGAATCTCTGGCTACGGTAATCAACAGTAAACAGAGAATGTCAAGCACAATTGTAGTACACATGCATTGAAGACATTCAAGTTGTGTGATATTGTCACCATTCACAGCTTTCATTGAAGCCTAAAATTACTGTCTCATGAGGTTCTTCAATGCATTGGCCTAATAGCCTACCATGTCAATCACTGTAAATATTATCACCCAGAACTGTTGACAGTACATTGCAATTACTGGAACAGAGTTGTCTATGTCAGACACTGCCTCTGCTAAACTATCAACATCATTTCCTGCAACTACTCCTCAAGGGCCTCGTCTTGACATTCAAACAACTACAGTTGCTGAGTTACCCGACCCACCACCAGAGAGTGTTCCCAATAAGAGCAAACTCATTCCAGAGAGATTCAGTTTGTGATTTATTTGAAATTAGAAAGGTCAGTGTTTCAATCATATAAAAAAACAAATTAAGGTCCATCAAGCCAGATTAAGAGAGGAAGGAGGGTAACATTTATGCTAATGATCATTTGTTATGTGCATGTCTTAGTATCAAAAAAGGTTATTCAGAATAAAATATATTAAACTGATCACTTCTGTTTGTAAGTGCTAATCATATTAGTCTAAAAAAATATATATAACTCTTTCCAACTTTGTAAAACCTATCATACTTACAAATGATTTACTTTCTATCCTACTTTACTCACTAACACTCATAAATTTATGAAACTCACCCTACCCAGTAAGGACAACAATTCTACTCTTTTTGAACCAGGTTCTTGGAATATTTTAATTTATTCCATGTGTACAACACAAAAACTACATAGAGATTTAATTATTAATATCAGTTTATCATAAGGAGAAATAACATGAGCATTCTGTTTATTACAAGTATAAGGCACAATTAATGAGCTCAGTGTAACACAAACAGGAGTCAGAACTAACAAGTTCAGTGTATCATTGGTAAGAAACACAATTAACAATACTGTGTAACATTGGTATGAAACAAGACAAAAACATTTAGTGTATCATGAGTATAAGACCCAATTAGCAGCTTTAGTGGATCAATATTTATCACAAAAGAATAAATCTCAGAATTACTTTTAACATGTCAGAGGTCTCTTCATCATTTGAAATATATGTTAAATTCAAATCCATTAAAAATATCAATTAAAAATTAAAATGATAATAGTACATTACATAAATTAGAGGTACATGAAGTTATACAGCATGCATTTTTGGCATTACCCTAGTTTTGTTTCTTGAGAAGCATGAAGTGTCTCTTTTGTTTTCACATCACCATCCATATGATTAACCTTTATAAGAGGAAAAAATATGAAAAAGTTTTACAAATCTATGTTAATTATGAAAAATACTTCTATTCAGACATTAATTTTGTTGATGCACGATCCTCACAAAACAATAAAGATTTGTATTGACAGAAAGATAGGATTTTGTGTCAAAGATAGACTTTAATAATGTTTAATTTTTACAATTTAGAATGAAAGAATACATAATGTATATGTACATCTAGTGATTTTCAGAGATTTATTTATATAAATAATTTTTTTGTTAGGTAAAAGGCATTGAAAGCATGGTAATAAAATTGACTTTTCTTTTAAACTAATATTGGTAATTTTTTAAAGTGATGATAGCAAAATGATGTGAAAATTGTTTAACAACTCAGTTAAGTTCAAAACTAGAAAATTTTTTACAAGTACCCTGTTCAATATAAATCTTTTACACTATGTGTGGTTTTAACTTTATGTATATGGTGATTATAGCGAAAACTCATATCTAAAATGATTTGGTATGCTAATTGAGAATGATAAAAGGATAGTGAACACCTTCTGTGATATTTTTTGAAATACAAATCCTCAAGTAAAACTTACGATTCTCAGTGTACCCCTGGTGAAATTTAGTTCCCCAAGAAAAAGAACTTTTTAAGATAAAATAATTTTTAAAATAAGATTTAATCTTTAACCATCCATTGTAAATGACCATTTTCAAAACAACAGAAAATAGATAGAAAAACTTGTTCTAGTAACAAGAAACATACTCTATAATTCAAGAACCATAACTTACAGGTGAAGTTACTCCATCTGAAATAACTTGTCCATCAAGTGGCTTCTCAGGATGTTGATTTTTCCCAGCTTCTTCCTCACTCCCTTCAGAAAATTCAACACTTGACTGTGGTGTAACTTCTTGATGAGCCTGAGTTGGTGCCATGTGATACCTTATGAGATTAAAAACACATTAATACAAGATACTTTTAGATTCTATTAACAGTGTAACATAAGCAGGAGTCAGAACTAACAAGTTCAGTATATCATTGGTAAGAAACACAATTAACAATATCTGTGTAACACTGGTACGATGCACAACTAATACATTCAGTATACCTCTGGTAGGAAATATGACAAAATGTTTAGTGTATCATGAGTATAAGACCCAACTAGCAATGTAAAAGGATAAATATTCAGAATTACTTTTAATATGTCAGAGATCTCTTCTTCACTTGAAATATATATTAAACACAAATCCATTAAAAACTTCAATTACAGAAAAATATGATTTTATATCAAATGTAGACAGTAATAAGGTTTAATTTTTACAACATAGGATGAAATACTTTGTATAATGTATACTATGTAAATAAAAATATGTTACAAAAAGAAAAACTTAACTGTCTATGTGTTTATAAAAGATCGTACTTTCTTTTTCAAGAATGGGTTAAAATTATCTGTTTACCTACAACTTCACTCTAGAAATAGTTTTCTTTTTTTTTGGTATTAGTTTCTGAAAAGGTTAGTTTAGCAAGTCTTTATTCCTAGGATTTATTGAAGTGTGTATATTGTGATGTGATTTTTAAAATAGCAACAACACAAGAAGCTTACCACAGAATTAACCACTTTGTCTTTGAAAAACATGTTACTTACCTTACTTCTCCACCCTCTTCTTCTTTGGTGATATCCAGTCCAAAAGCATGTATAGTGCCTGGCATGTCTGTATGGTCACCTGTTTTGGACGTTTCAGGTGGCGCTTCTATAGGTAGTGGTACAGCCATTGGAACCATGAAGACAGGCTTACGATTATGCTCTTCAGCTTTTCCTTCCTCCACTGGTTGACCTATTGGTTGACCTCCCATCAACATAATGATGAACTTTATTATAAACCTACAAGAACATTTAAGATTAGAAATAAAAAGAACCTGTGAAACCTATCTGGTAAAGCACTGTAATATATATATATAAGAGGTGTCACGCTTTTAAATAAAAAGTGTTAGCTTTTAAATATATATCTACTAAAAAGAGTGGAAATTTCTTGGAAATCATAAGGAAACAGTAGTGGGCTAGGTTGGTTTATATCCATATAAGCCACTAAAATATTTTAACATAAAATGGTACAGAGAATACTATTTAAAGATTATAATATAACAAAATAAAATGTATGCAATGTAAGAGTCCTGACAACAATTTAGCTAACAAAAATAAACAAATGTACTAAAAATGTAAAAATACTAAGAACTGAGAATTTTCTGCAATACTACCAATGTTATTACTCATATAAGAAACAAAAGTATTCAAATTAATTTTTATGTTAATAATATGATTTCTAAATGATTTATTTAAGAAGATTGTTTGTTTTTTTAATTATGCACAAAGCTACACAAGGGCTATCTGTGCTCTGCCCACCATGGGTATTGAAACCCGGTTTCTAGCATTGTAAGTCTGCAGATATACCGCTGTGCCACTGGGGGCCTTTTTAAGAAAAAGAAATACCTTAAAAGTTTTTGCTGTATTAGATTACAAATGTTTGGTTTAAAAACAAAATTCATTCAACAGTTCACAAAGATCACATGATACATAATGCCTACACTGCTGAACCATAATCTATTAGCAGATACTAAGTGTAACATTATATCATAAAAACACTGCTGACAATTTCAACCACATTCCTCTTTATTGTAAGAACAATGTATAATTGTTCATCAATTATTCTTTCATCTGTTTTATAATGTTGCTGATCTTTCAATAAATCTTCCATATTGTTTCATTAAAATATTATCGTAAATGTATTGTGAATTGTGCTGTGATGTAATTTCACATCTCTTACATAGTAGAATTTTCAAAACATATATTAAACACAGATTTTTAATTCTTCTATAAAGCATTTAAAATACACGTCTAGATAATAAAAAAACATATATATACAATGTCTCTGTCTTTTATGAAATTAATAAAATATCTTTCACATGCCAAAAAATGAAAACATAACTAAGAAGTTAACAAGAAATTTTCTTGTGTGGTTATCAAAGAGGAAGGATAGTTTAGTAAGTAGCCTTTGCATATATACTGAATAATAAAAACCTCACTTGTGTCTAGTTAGTTTACATAGTTTGTGGCATATGCAGCAAAAAAATTTATAAAATGGACTCTCATTAACTTTATCTATGTTAATTTAAAATAAAACTATATCAACTGTACAAAATACTAAAAGCCATTACTTCTTTTGACAAGTGTGGCAAACACTACTGTTACAAATGCTACCATGAAAACAGAAACTCTACTACAAGAAGAAAGCCACTGAAACTATACCTTGTGATGCAGTACACAAACTGCAAGCTGCTGAAAACGCTGTAAAAACTGAGTTTGAAAAACCCAACTAATAACTCCAGGTAAGTTTTTTGTCGCAATTTTGCATACTGCTTCTTAAGATTAGCAGGTGCTAGATAGGAAAGAGCCTTTAGTATACCATCCTTGATGTAACGCAATCCTTGCTTCACCGGTTCCAGAGCAGACCTAAATTCACCAGAAAATGCTTTATATTGTTTTTATAAGCACTCCAATAATTGAACTTAACAACCACTTATAGTTAAGCATAAACAAAAGTACGTGCACACACAGAAATTCTAACTTAAAAGATAACCAGGTAGTCATGAATCACTACCTCTACATGTATGTAAAGTATATTAGGATAACATCTATAACTATATCTCTAGCAATCTGTGATTAGGGTCTATAACTATATCTGTAGCAATCTGTGATTAGGGTCTAACATACATTACTGGGAATAATAACAGAAACAGTGAGTGAAATGCAACTTTATGGGTGTGCTTCTATTCATACGGTAAATAATAGTTATGTGTTAATAGTTTGCACTGTGATTGCTTGTTATCCAACCAATCAGACAGTGCTGCATAAGCATAATGACTATAAAAGTACAGGCAGTGATATACTATTCACAGCAGTTATGTGATGAATATACTCATGGTTCCCACAGCAGAAATGCCGTATGACAAATGTATTGATATCAGTTTTGGCTGGTAGAGCTACTCCATGCAACAAATTGGTACAAAATTTCACATTTCATTAGGAGATGTATAGAAACTCTGAAGAAAGTATATGAAACTAGTACTAATTATAATAGAAGAGGTTGAGGAAGAAAGCCCAAATTGATGTTATTAGTTAGTAACTCAGACTATGCCCTTAACGTCAGGGATTTTTTATTTTTACGAAAGTTTTCCATTGAAGCTAGGGGTCAGAGGAGGGAAAAAATAAAATTGTGCCATCAGTTACTAGTGTGCATGTAATGTAAGTGTCTGATTGATGGTACCCTAAGTGCTGACAGGTACAATGAGGGTCTTATCCATCATTTCATTTCTTCAGAAACAAGATCTGTTGGGAAGGAGTTTATCTTCCAGCAATATAATTATCCCAAGTGTGCAGCAAGTATGGTGAAACCATGCCTGGAAGGGTAAAAGAATTCAACAGAACTCTTGTATGGTTTGGCTTACACAAAGTCCCAATAAGAATATTATTACAGCTGTATGGGCTTACATGAAAACTGAGAGAGTCAAATGGCAACATATTTATAAACTTATGATGGCATAAAAACAGTGTATTGCTCTGTCTGAAGCAAATAAAAAAGACTAGTACTCTGTATAACATATTTTCTTTATCTTTTGCATTTTCTATAATAATATATTGTACTATGGCCATTAAAAAAAAAAAGAACAGTTAACCATCCCTTCCTATCCCTATTTTATACCAGTACTTTATTTATTTTCACAATCAGAGTGGTTTAATTTAAATTCCCTTATTTGGAATTTAAGATTTGGAAAAATTAAGTTATAAAAACATATTTCTTCATCCCTCCTCATTATTTTTAGCTGCAGCATAGTGGCTCATAGAATGGCTCTGAGTTTATTTTTATTATTAAGTACAAACATTTAGCTCATATCTCCATCGTCTTTTGACCGATTTGAGATCTAATTACAGTTTGGGACTGAGGAGGTCAAACCTTTTCAACTGATGAAATTGAACATGCCCAAGGTCTCATAGATTAATTTACTCTAATCCTGCCTAAAAAAATTTCAATTTTAGGGTAGGCTAGTAGAAATCCTGATGAATAATAAAATCAAACCAGGTATAAGCACGCCCCACACTTGGTATTACTGGAGCACAAAAATATAGCTGATAAAAAATAAGGTCTCATAGATTAATTTACACTAATCCTGCTAAAAGAATTTCAAGTGCCACAACTATTAAGATTTTGATGTTGTTTAAAACTAAGAATGATTAACTGCCAATTTATTCTAATTGGCCTAATGATAACCTGATCATTTAGTTGCAGTTACTTACTGATTGTGATTCTTGTATGTGCATCACCTGTGTGTTTCCATAATTATTTCTAATACTGTGCATGAAGACCAGATATATAGACTGTTCACTTTCTTAGACAAACACAGTTCATCGTTTGTCATGGTTAATGTCTTACACATATAACTAGCCGAATTCTTACGTAGGCTATGATTGAGACGGACTAGCTATATAGGATGAATATTTTTGAGTTATATTGGCTAGCTTCATATCACATAGTACAAATAATCAAGAAATGTAATACTAATCTCTTTAAATAGACTTACTCATGACATGCTTGAGATATCTGGCAAAAAAACTTACGGTGGTTTTTCCTGCTCTGATCCAGGAAAGGGGTAATCTGAGGTTTTAGTTGGTCCCTCGTCAGTATCTTCCATGGAGATGCTACTGGCATGTTGCATCTAGTATTAGCACAGTTACAGAGTGGTTTATATGTGTGAGATGTAGAAAAGTAATGTGTTAGAGATAATGATATAGTTGGTCATATATGTAACACAGTTGGAAATTATACAGTAATTTATGTTTTAATAGTGACAGAATTTAATACATTGTTGTATGTAGATGTAAATTACAGCGATTCAAACAGAAAGTATACAGTAAAAAATAAAATAAAACAATATTTGTATTGGGAAGTTGCTTTTATGTATAAATACACAAAACAAAAAGATATGATCCCATTGATTACACATATATATAATGTATAAATAGGCTTTGTTTATTTACAGAAATACTTAAACTACATTTTTATCTCTGAAGAACTATGAAATAAAAGATTTACCAACCAGATACCACTCACAATGTCTTGGCACATTCAATACATAACTGCATGAAAGAGTTAATCACAATCTCAATAAGGGAGACTATTTCCTTACCTCAAAGATTGCATCTTCACAGAAATTAACAAAAGCTTCCAGTTTTTCTTTATCTCCACCTTCTGTTACAATACTGTAGAAGAAAGCTCGTTTGGATTCCTGTTCAATAACGACAAAGAATTTCTCAATAAAACCCATCTACTATATAAAGCAAAATGTGTGTATCTGGGAAAAAATACAAATTAGTATATCTATCACGTCATATCTGTTCCTTATACGTTTCCACATATCTTGACCAATCAGCACCAAACTCGACACAGTGATAGAGGGTGACATGAGGAAGGTCATTAAGAGGTTGAAGGTTGGACCTCCCCCCTCCCCAATCATCTATATAAATAAACATCAATATGTATGTGTATCTGTTTCTTATACATTTCCACATTTCTTGTTCAACCAGCAACAAACTAGACACGGTGGTACAGGATGACATGAGGGTTTTTTTTGGGGGGGTGGGGTGGCCCCCGCATCTAATTTCATATTGATAGAATTCTTGAAAACAATATATCTTTCTTTTCTTTATGTAATTTTATTGCACTTTTAATTTCTATTATGTTAAGAAATAAACATCAGAAAAACAATTTCCTATCCTTTGTTACAAACAAGTTTTTATTTCATCTGTCCAATGGATGGGTACTCCAGCTAGTTCTCAATATAGCTTATTTATATTTATTAAGGAAACTATTTCAAATTTGAAAATAAAACATGATTTATTTCCTTTACTTTTCACTGAGAGTGATTTTTATTTTTAACCTTTACAAGATATATGCCAGTTGTGCAGCTTATTTTCTCTACTTAGAAATGATGAATCAATTCGAATTGGGCCACTAAAAAAAACAAACAAAAAAAAACTTTCTGAATTCTTGGGTATATTTGGTTAATACATTCAATCTTTCAGAGTCAAAAGTGATATATTCTGGAAGAAACTAAAGAGTTATTGCTGTTGAATTTTGTTGACGCAAATGTTTATATACAATATACTGTTTGAATATTTCTCTATAGAATATATATAATTCATCAATATAATACAAGAAAATTTTATTGTTTTCTCATAACAAAATATATCTACATTAACTCAATACAATTTTATAATGCATACCTGTAATATATCTAACACTTCAGTAACAGCTAGACTCACTGTACCAATATGTACAATGTTAGTGAAGATAACACTAATATCTGTTTCTACATCTAATTTTACTAAAAACATGCATGATAGAAATATTTTGTTATTTTTCTGAATTGGCAATAAAATTAGTAAAAAAAAAAACGACTTTTACTCTCCAGATAATAATAAAAACACTTTTTATTTCAGCCAATGTTTCACCCTTTACAGCATCATCAAGGCTAGTAATATTGTATACTAGTGAAAGTATCCAGCTTTATTTGGGTTATAAGGCTGATTTATTCTAGAATATTATGTCAATGTGTGTATTCTGAATCCAGTTTAGCATAAAAGTATAGCCTATGTACTTTTGTTGTTCCTTTATGGGATGTGGTCTGTTTATAAAGGTAACCTTTCCTCTGACTTGACCTCTTGATTTTAAACTTAAATAATAAAAAACAAACATTTTTAATTAATGGAACCTCTAAATAGAAAACATCAAATATTTTTTTCAATTTTTTAGTTTCTACATTTCATTTTATACTTTCAGCACATAGGCTCTTAACAACAATATTAGGTTACACTTTTATTGCTAAGCAATATGATATAAAAGCCATTGTTGGAATGCATTGTTACCAAAACACACTGGCTTTTCTATATATTAGAAGTTGTTATATACAGAACCACTTCTGTACTATGTGGTTTTTTCACTAGCTTGCCTCATTAAAAAGATGAGCACGCGCACACGCATGTGGATAAGTAATAATCCCCACGTGCAGACCCTCAGGGTCCACTTAGTATTGGAGCAAAATTTCAGGTTTCTAGGTTCTTTCCTCTTGGAATTATGGTAGTCACACAAAAACACCCGCTTATTATTATAGATGTATATATATATTTATATCAAACAGACCTTGAATTACTAGCTCTGATGAAGTGGCAATGGGTAAACCTTGGCTGAAGTAAAAAGTATTTAGTATTGTCTGGAGAGTAAAGGTAATTTTTTTTGCTAACTTTATTGCAAAAAAGCAAGTCTGACAGATAGAAAAGTGGATGAAGTTATAAAATTATCAGAATCCCTTAGCAGTAACAATACAATGACGATAACAGTAACAGAGGTACTTAGATTAGTAATAACCTTTTTTTAATTAAAAATTATTAGGAAATCTTTTTCTTTCTTAGACATAAAAATGACTCATTAGAACACCAAGGAATAAACTAACTGCCTTCTAACTCAAAAACGTATTAAAACTATCTTGATTGTCCCAAAATATTATGTTACGTTATTGTAGTTAATAAAGTTACAGAACAGTATTTTTCAGTTTGCACAATATATATATATACTTGTTTGAAAAATACTTCTAAAAGATAAAGAATGGGCTACAGTGTAGTTAATCACATAAATAATACAAACCTTGATTTGTGGCTTTTCCCATTGTTTTATTGTTGATTCTTTGACCTCAAAGTAGACTCGTTCTATTCTGTGACTTCCTCCTTTATAAATAGGTTTAAATGTCATGAAAGCTTAAACTCATTTATATTCAAATTTTGTAAAACTGTATTTGATTATTTCACTTTCATTTAAACTAAAAAACTTTAATTTCTTTGTTTTTGAAAAACTTGTTACGCTAATTGAAGTTTGGAACACTTTCAGACTAAATTAGAAAAACCTTTATTTTATGAAGAAAAATGTCTTTATTCATTGTCCATTAATTTAAGTTAATATTATCATAAGGAGTGAAAGGTTTCACATAACTTTTTATTTTATATTTCTGTAGCCTTTTTTGTCCAGTAAGTATGAGTAATATTAGAACCATTTTGTCAGAAAGCATGATTAAAACTTGTACAGTGAAAATAATAGGTTCAACACTTCCTTTAAAAGACAGTATTAAATAATTTTTCCAGCTATTTAAAAGTCCCAAATACCAATTTTTATTGAAGATCATATTACAGAAATGTACATATAATGAAAGGAACATAACAATAGTATCAGTATAAATCAAACAATATGCTAAAATCATAACAACTGTGTATTAAGTTCATTATTTTATAACATTTGAATTTAGCTAAATCGAAAATTCAGTTATTTTATAGGCAAAAGAATTATGAATTATTTATAATAGTTAAGATAGTACTCACTATTGTAACTGAAGAAAGTAACTGCAATTGGGAATTTCATCTGAGAATGTGTCCGTTATATGGAAAATTGATGTTCCATACAATAAATTACTATTGATTTTTAGTTTAGATGAGTAACATGAGTTGCACTACAATGTAAAGCTTGTTTCTCACATTAATTTACTTTTTTACAGGCTTTTCAAAGCCAAATCTTAAAATCAGTCAACTCATGAGTAGCAACATTAGTTTTATGCCAGTAGCTATTTCACATACATTAAAATGAAAGAGAAATATAATTTCTGTCATTCTTTCAGTTGGCTTATTGATTTAGATTATTAAAATTCTTAAATGATCATATCATTTTAACTGAGCAAGTTTCCTGAGGAGGAATATTCCATTTTTCTAACATAACAGAGTAAACTACGTTAAGCATACTCTACATTTTGTAAGTTAGTACATAAGCACCATGGTGACTTATATGGACAAATTCCCTCATGCAGTCTATTAATTAACTCTTGATTGAGGCAGGAATGTCATAATAGTGAGTAAGCATCATTGGAAGCTGAAACCTCATGCAGCCTATTAATTAACTCTTGATTGAGGCAGGAATGCCATAATAGTGAGTAAGCATCATTGGAAGCTGAAAATATTATATTCTTGTTGTATTTAAATGTTTCATGAAATAAACATGCACAATGAAAATTAATTATATTTTAGGGACAAAAGACAAATTGCACGAACTGGGTCTGTGCTACATGTAATGTATCATTCTGATTATCTACTTTAACTAAAATAATGAAACATGTGCTTCTTTTAATCTCTAGGGGATGTAATAGCTAAATGTTTTTATATATTAGCAAGGTTTGACATCAATGATTAAAGTAAGTTATAGAAATGACAGTGATACCCTTTCTTGGAACTGCATGTGTGATGTTATTAAGTACAGTGTTTAATACATGAGAGGCTACATTAAATCAAAACTGTAATGTACCACTGCACATTATTATTAATGATAATACCAGTTCTAATGTTAGTAAACTAAATTACCAACACAAAATACACTAAAACTAAAATTCAAGCAATTACTTTTGTACAAATTGTAACAGATCCAAAATATTAAATTCAGTTTAATCAATTTTAAATCTTTATATTTTTACTTTTTTGTTCTTTAGCACAAATAGTTAATTTGCTTGTTTACATTATCCTTAATGCTTGTGTGGGCTTTCCACAACAGTCATATTATCTCAACTTTTGTTTTAATAAAGTTTTTTTTGTGTCTTTAGTTTATAACACTGATATTTATTCTACTTATTGTTGAAACATATATCAACTAAGGCTATAACAAATTTTAATTGCCTTTTCAGAACACTTAAGTAAAAATACAAAAATTGCAAGTTTTTAATGATTTTAAGAATGCATAGAAACTGAAAAACCAATTAATACTAATTTTTGCATAACTATACTTATACAAACAGTGATATTACAAACATAACATTAGACAAAAAGAAACAATATAAATCATTATTCAGAGCTACATTACAACCACTGCAGACTACTCACCCATGATTTCAATCCTGCCCAAGTAAGCCTCAAAATAATTCAGAACACTACTTGCTGTTTCCAAAAATCTCGCCAGCCTGTAATATATGAGAAAGCCAAGAGCAGATTCAAAAACAACAAAATGTTATAAACATTAAACGTCATAACATACATTATGAAACACTAAGTAATGCTAACTTAGTCATCAGTTTTAATGATGAGTTCAATTTACTCCCTAGTCACATGCATCAAGGCACAATATTCATATAACATAGGGTACTAAAATTATATTTTGCAGTATCATGAGCAGTACATCCTATTTCTAGTTTCCTGCTGATATGTACATGCATGCATGTTTTATAAAGCTTTTAGTATTATTAATAATTCTGTTATTAGCATTGAAACATTTACGAAAAGTTTTGGTTTATATAGTTTATATATTACATACCTAGGGTCATTAGGCATGTGTTCTGATAAGTTGGTCAACAAAACAGCAAGGTTGAAACCTAGAAGAATGAAGAAAATAAGATTTTTCCTTACAGCAAACTAATTACAAAAACAAAATATTTTATTCCAGACAAGTACTATTTCAAAAATTAAGTACTAACTACTATCACATGCACTAAAATATTACAATACAACAATAATACAGAAGATTAGTTGTACACGTTATATGTTGACATATGAGCAGTTTGCCTTAGAAGCAAGCCATGACATGGATAACATGTTTAGCACCTATGAATTTGATTCATACCAAACATGCGACCATCTATAAGAGTAATAATTCCATGGATAGACTTATGGGAGGGATATAAGAAACCTTTTATGAAGGGAAACATTTACAAAGTAAGACTATTAAATAATCTAGAGCCAAAGGACACAACATTTCAAAGAAAGGAGCCTTTATTGTTCTCCATGGAAGCAAAAAACTTGCCAGTGAAATATTTAGGACAGCAAGGCTTCTAAAATCACACCCCTATCTTCAATCACAAGGTGAAAGCTCCATTTATAAAAAATAACTATCTTCTCCAAAAAGCCATTGTCACGAAGCTGGACATATCTCCTGGTACTAGTAATAACATAATTACAGAGATTTGAAGTTCATAAAGGCTCACAAGTTTTCTCAAAAGTAATGGCTGTTTTCATGAGAAAGATGGCTGAAGAAACTGGAACCTAGATATGTAGTCTAAGATTTACCTCACTGTCCTTTGCAAGGAAGTATTTCCAAGGGCAGAACAAGACTTGGACTATTGTTCTTACAGAGTGTATTTAACCCCTATACAATTTTAGGAATGCAGTTACTATTCTTTAAACTTAAGCTCCAATACTGAAGTTTACCTTCACGCCTAAAAAGTTAAAAATTTTGAATATTTACAGGAAGAGGCAAGAGGGGGCATTTGCTCCCCTTATATTTCACAAAAAATTGCATGTATTATGATGTAAACTTAACATCATAGTTAAACCAAATATTTTTAGTAATTTGTGTTTGCATTTAAGCACACATAACACATATTCTTTGTCTGTTGAATTACACTGTAAAAGCTGATCCCCTACATACATGTTTTGTCCCCCCCCCCAAATATTACCGTGGGTGCCTATGAAAGTTTATAATGTTAATACATAGGAAAAACTGTAAAATTAAGCATAAAAATTTACATACACACTTACCAATATCTTTTGCTGGATTATGGAAACGTTCAGTGAATTCTCGGTAGTCAATCAGTCCATCGTGATTAGGTTCACAACAACTCATTAGGTAACTAATTTCTTCCCTATTAAGATTAAAATATTATGAAACACAATGATAAATTATAAGAAACAGAACAAAATGTGAAAGTATTTTTAGAAAAATACTATTGACGATAGCATAATATTTATATACAGTATTATCTTCTATGTTCTAAATTCTTCAACACATTATGAAGAACTCAAAATTGCGATGTTTTTTAATCAGATTTGTTCACAAGTACTTATGAGAATGATTGTTTCACTATATTATGATCTTCCTTCTTATTTATAATCTTAGAGCCATCTCTTAAACATATTTTTAAAATTGTAGTTGACTTAAACCTCATGAAATGTTAATTTTAAATCTATGAATATATATACATAGCTTTGGTCTTTTACTTACTGAGTATAGATTTTCTGTTGCTCCATTGCTCTCTGAAATTCTTTTGGTGTAATCCACCCATTTCTCTTTGTATCTATCTCCTGTTTAGTTTATAGAGACTCAGATATAACATGTATTAACACACATATATGAACACTACTAACACAATAAAATTGCACTGGATATTCAGGAGAAGTTAAACAAAAAGCCATGTCTATAATCATTTGAGCATTGTTACTTATTTAGCCTCAAGCCAATTTATTTTCTTCTTTCAAATATTATAATTAATTAAATGAAGTTCTGAGAAAACCTCATAGCATATTTCACATTTATTTGTTAATTTCTTTTCTTCACCAAATGTTAATTTTAGTGAAGAAAAGATAAGTAGAGGCCTAATTTATTCTTTAAATAGCAACTGTCACTGCAACAGACTAGTTTCACTGAATTCATGGGTCATCAGACCTGATTAAAAGAGTGAAGCAAATAAACAAGTAAGCCTCATACTGTGGTGGAATATAAGCAGTTTGTTTGGTTTAGATGTACAGCCCTTTACTCATCACTAGTAATCCAAAATACTTTAGGTGTTAATTATTCATTATTATTTAAACATCATTATTATGTAAACTAAACATATTTCATATTTAATGCCTCTACTATGTAACTGATAGTGAGCAAATGACATAAAATGCTAAACAAATTCTTACCTTGCCAAATATTTTGTATAGTTTTTAAAGATTAATAAAAAGATCTGAATGCAGACAAAAAAATATTTTAAACTTGTACAGGGTTGAGTATATTATATTAAAATGAGTTTGAATTTGCAAATTGGAATGTCATGTGACATCCACAGCTGATATAAGGTCTTGGTGGAAGTACATTTTGATATTGTTTGAAAGTTTGTAGGTAATCTAATGTCACCAAAAACTGATCACTTTTAAGAAGAGTATGTAAAACTTCTTTCCAGTTCAAAATATTCATACAATCAGATCATAAAGATGTGTTCAAACTGGATATTTAGAATTTCCAAGAAGGGGATAGCCCCTGTACTTAAAGGCATTGGAAATCAAAGAAATATGTATCAATATAGGGCACCAGGACCATCCAAACGAAGATCTGCAACAAGTTGTACAGCAGGCATGGTAAGCAAAGTGTAGCATGTTGTAATCAGTGAGAATCCATCAACCCAAAAGTTATTGGTAAGAGCCATCTAAATGTTCCAGACATTAGCATGTATCATAATCAAGAAGGATCTCCAACTGGAAAAGCAACACAAGTCTAGCATACATAAGTTGCTTCCAGAGCATATCTGTTCAACCATTGTATATCTCAAGCAACTGGATAATGAAATGGGTATTCATGCTATTTCATATGTTTATGGATTTCTGTATGATCAAACTGTTGAAATGGGCACTGGAAATTTATCATCTTTGTCCAATACACAAGTAATGGAAAGCATGGAAGGACGATTGGTGTGCTTTGGACATAACAGCTTATGATAGATCCTTTTGTAATGAAAAGGGCTGTTATGTGCAAAACACACCCATCTGATGATCATGCATGATTGGACATCACAGTATAAACTGTAATGGCATGGTGAAGCTCAAAAATCATTTTAATATGACATACTCAACCCTCTGTAGTGACATGGGCTAAGAGATTAAGCTGTTTATTCAAAGATTAATAAGAAAATTGAACACAAAACATTAAAAATAAATAAAAAATTAAATCATGGAATAAAAATTGAGTTAGTTGGTCAACATTATCAAAATATAAGAAATTATGATGTTTATCAGAAAAGACAAAACTTCAAAATGTAGAAGATGAACTTTTTTTGTTAACCCACTCATATACTGTAAAATGCAATATCTTAGGATATAGATATTTGTAACAATATTGAATTACATATTCCTTCTTTCAATTTTTTAATATTTTATTCTGTAACATTCAAAACAGTTCAAAGATCCCTTATTGTCAGCTATTAATCAGCTTTCAGTTTAACTTCCCAGTGGTACATTAAACCTGAATAAAAGTCATTGAAAAATACAGATTATTACAATTATGCATTGTTTACATGATAATCATTTCATTAGAAGGGGAACTTTAATAACTTCATAAGTAAAATACAAAGATAAGGATTTTGATGATTATATGGCACCAAATGTGCAAAAAAAGATATTCTCATTGTTAGCCAGAATTAACTGTTGTATGAACTTTTCACAATTTTTTTCTTTAGTGCAGTATCGTTATTTTTTAATGATCATACATTCAAATGACAAAAATTTTAAAGCCTGATAATTTCCAAAATGAATTTTCTTTTAATCTGCCCTCTATATTTCTTTATGCCTTCCCTTAAAAGTTCAACTAATTGAAACAGTTCTCATGCAACACATATTTAACATCTAAAACTTTGAAATTGTTTCTCTTATTTGTCAAGAATTTGGGAAATGTGTTGTAAGACCCTCAGAGATTTTTAGATATTATAACAAACAGATTAAAAAAAAAATAACTCTATACATTTTTTTATTATCATTCTAAGCAGCTACGTAAAGTTGACTATAAAAATACAAAACTTGCATTTATCACAACACAAATAGTCTTCATTACCTGAAATGCTGAAGAAGATGTGAGCTCCTGTAGTTTGAGGAACATGTCGAAGAACTTCAGGATCATCTAGACTCAATAACGTGCACAATGACAAGCAACAAGACAAAATTAAAAAACAAAACAAAAAATTAATTTACAGAGCAAGACTGCTGGTGGATAAAAGAACAAGTTCACATATTACAGCTCCACAGTATCAGGCAGTCTGAAAAAGTATAACATATTAGTTGTGATTGGAGGTAAAAATCAACTGGCTGGATAAGCATTTTCAAATCGTCAATCATGAAAACTTGTGGAGTTTAATCAGATAAACCAGCTGAGAACAAAGCAAAACTTTCAAAAGCAGTTAAAAGGGAAGAGTTTATGGATTATGGAAAAACAAATATTTGCACAAAATATCTTAAGAAAAAGAAGCTAAGGTTAATAATAGAAATAACCAATAAGCAAAAGAATAATTATTTTTACATATCATGCACCAAAAATGTTTTGAGTCTAAGAATAGTTATAATTTGGGCACAAGGGCTGTGATTTTTAAAAAGACAACATTAGTTTGTCATTTAACCCATGTTCAACAGGAGTGCAATGACAGCTTGTCTGCACTCAAATTTCAAACAAATCTCACCAAAAAGGTTGGCTAAGTGAGGTGATGAGAGACTTCAACTTCAGGAGCATATTGAAGAATCGAAGGATAATCTGTGGGTGTGGTTATATTATGTCACTTGCTGATTCATAAAACATTACAAAAATCAAGAGCTACAACGAAAAATTAAACACATATTGCCCTAAATAGGCTTTGAATAGTTTGCTTTGAGAATATGATTCTGATAAAGTTTAAGACACTTACAAAACTTCATTCTCCTACAGACTCTCAACAACATATGTAATAATAACAAACCACAACAATGGGCTTCCTATTATAATCATTTTAAAAGAGTAGCCACAAGAAACAGCTTTGTAATTGAAGGAAAGTGCCTTGTTTCCTAAAAATGAATTTTGAGCCAAAAAATATACAGTTAATTAGTTTTGTCTTTAAATAAGACTTAACAACAGCAGAAGACAATAATCCACTTTTTTGGTGAAAGATATTTTCTTTGACTTAATTACAGCTAATATCAAAAGGATGATATAGTTGCGCATTCCAATAAAAATATACATGTACTAAGAAACATGATTTTCATATAACAACAGCAAACAAAACAGTTTTGCCTTAAAACAAGGGATAATAATTTCTGTAGAATTTTGTAGGACAAAATGGAAATATGTAACATATGAAAAAGTGTGAATTAAATAAGATCCACAGGTTTGTTGGCCAAACATACAACTGATGCCTCTATAAGGGAAGATAACAGCTACAAGAACAGCCTCAGGAAAAATACAGACAGAGTGGAGAAAACTGGTCAACTTCTCCTGGTGAGAAACTTATAAAGAGCACATACAAATAAAGATTGTGGAATATACAAACATATAAAACAGAACAGGAACAAGGGCTTTTGTATCTTACTGCCTTTTTAAACATATTTTCCTTAACTATTTATGCATCAAATTCCTTGTGGGTCCATAGCTCAATTGTTTTGTTGGTTACAGGGCCTTTATTAATATAAGAATCACACAAAACTATGTAACCACAAGTATCATCAGTAATGCAATTAATCCTAATAATTGCTGCACGATGTGGTCCCTTATGTATTTTACATAGAATATTAGTGATTTCACTCATTTCTTTTAGTCAGTTACTTACAATGAGTGTTATAAAAAATAACAACATAAAATTACTCAATATTATGCAATATGTGGACCTAACTAATAGTGAAAAATATAGGTTGGTACTTTGAGGGTCAAAATGAAATGCCAAAATACTTCAGTTAATAATAATAAATAATGTTTATTTCTACACAACAATCATAACTATTGGGTAGAAGAGCAACTATTTTATATAGCTGACTTAAGAGATATTTCAAAAATACATGCAGTGTAGCAACCTACTGCTTTCAGCAACTTTTGACTAGTGAATAAAGAATTATTAATATAAAGAGTGTTGCATTTCATAAATAGCTAAACATGCCTTGGAATGTTGGTAGTTTTTCTGATTATTCTAAACAGGTTTTCAGTGTACATCAAGGATTAGATTAATTCATATACATCTATTAAATATGAATCTCTTTGAAAATTTAAAATAATTAGCATTTTAAATTAGATTTAATTTTCTAAGTAACAAACACATTTTTTCTAATAAATTAAAAGTGGATTTTATTATAGTCAAATTGAGTGTCAACACTTAAATGAGAAACAAGTAACAAAAATTTAAGCTCACAAGCTATAAATTTTTTCTCATTTTTATAAGTGGCGACATCTGATCGACAGTCATAACATTTTTACATTTTAACCGAATATAATAAATAAACTGTTGTTAGAAACTTCTTTCATTTACTCCAAATGTGCAGTCCCTTTCATCTCATGGAGCTTTTACAACATACATTATTAGCACCAGATAAACAGTTAAAATTTTTACAATTAAAAATGGCACATTAAAATCAATAACACTAATGAACCCAAGTGGAGCATATAAAATTGTATTATTTAAGCACCTACACATTAAAATATATACACAACAGAAATGTTTATTTTGGCAGCCATAGCCTTACTGTACAAGTCATTTTGAAAAATTCTTTACAAATACTGGCTTTTTAAACTAGATTAAGTTTTCTAAATAAAATAAGCAATACAATTTTTGCTAATCAATATAAAATGAATACAATCTCATTGAGTGTAAGCTCTTAAGTGACAAATAAGAGAAAAAAAGACTTTAAATCACAATTTTAGAATCAGTTTTTAAAAATGTGAATTATCTCAACATTCAATCAACAGTCATGATATTCTTATATTTTACCTGGCACAATAATGGACTGTTTAATTCATACATATAGCTACCCTAAAAGTATTCATATTCCTACCTACCTCTACATTAGAAGCAGATTCTACTATAACGGATTGTTTAATTCATACATATAGCTACCCTAAAAGTATTCATATTCCTACCTACCTCTACATTAGAAGCAGATTCTACTATAATGGATTGTTTAATTCATACATATAGCTACCCTAAAAGTATTCATATTCCTACCCTAAAAGTATTCATATTCCCACCTACCTCTACATTAGAAGCAGATTCTACTATAATGGATTGTTTAATTCATACATATAGCTACCCTAAAAGTATTCATATTCCTACCTACCTCTACATTAGAAGCAGATTCTACGAGTGTATCCACCATCTGCTTACCAATAGTTCCATTCATAACATTACCTAAAATAAATTACACTTTTTGTGGTTCATAAATATTTCAATTAAATTAACTAATAGGTAATGTATGGATTAGTCACTTCTTATCAAACTTTGATAGCTACTGGTAATATTTATCAATATTCCAAGGTTTATATATCATATTTCTCTGGGTAAAAACCTTTATGATTAGTATGCAATTTCAAACTCATTAATATTTCTAATTTTACATTTTCTTATTATTTAAAAACATGTAAAACAAATAATTTAGTTTTGTACTACAGTGTCATATACACATGCAATATACACGATCTTGTTATCAAAAGTTAACTTTATGCTTCAGCAACTAAATCACTTTAAAGTATGTGGTGTATCTAATTTACCAGACTTACATGTGTATGTGAGTGCTATATATATTTGTTTGTATTAGTTAAAGTTCTATTTCAATCTTCACAATTTTGGAGAAGAACTTAATGATGTGATTATCTGCACTGTAAAAGATAAAAGTGCTACTAACTATATTCTACAACAGTAATACTACAGCTTTAATTAATTTTCTGGTTATGTTATATCTGAATTCTTAGAACTTAAGTTACTGATATTTTTTAAAAGAAATACATAAAATCATATTTACTTTCCTAAAGAATTTAAACATAAACAGTGCTTGAGATGAGGGGGAAAACTGGAATGTCATTCCAGTTGTTAACTTTTTTTTATCAAATCATTGGAACTGCTGTTTCTGAATTGGATATCAAACCTGATCATTCCACTTGTTAATTTTTTAGAATTCAAGCACTGAAAACCAGTAACATTACATGCATATATGAATAACAGGCACTCAAAAAAGTATATCACCAAGTAGTATCTTATTCCTTTGGGGAGTTAATTGTACACTTACTTGAAAACAGACATGACACAACATAATGATTTTTTAAGATCCACAATACTTTGCTACCTAAACTAAGTCTGTTTTTGAGTACCAACCTTCTAGCATACTAAGCATCATGATAACCATTTCCTTTTGCAGTTCCAACAACTCAGTCAACAGATCAAGCTGGCTGGCACTCTAGAAGATGAAAAACAAGGAATGTAGTAGTGTCTAATTTATTTACAAGAAAATTCTTAGTTTACTTAGTGATCATATGTTCATTTAAAACTTCAAATAAACAAATTAAGTATGACAGAAGTAAAGCAGAAAAGTTGAATAGAACAACCATTATGAATTTGATGTATATAATCTTTGTTTTCTAGTCTGCTTTTGGTTTTTACCTTAGAGAGTTTGTCTTGCATGTGGGAAAAAAGAAACATAAATCCACCAACAGCATCCCACAACCTACTGTGTGCTAAAGCCTGTTGGTTCAAAGGGCATGGTCCCTATAATAAAATAAACAATAAGAAACATCTTCATTTCTTTATTTAAATTATGATTATAAGTTCAATTATATTGAGCAAACACTTATTCTCTATGCAGCTGAAATTTCTGAATAATCAAAAACAGAAAAGACTTCATATGGAGAATTGAGTATGTCATATTTAAAACGAATTTCAATAAGCAAATCAGAAAGTCACAAAAAAATTGAGGTGCTAAAAAGTGACAGTGGAATAGAATGTATCAGAACTACATTTTGACATTCAAATTTGATAGATAGTGCAATACCATTGAAACTTTATTGTTTTGGGGGAGGGTATGCAACAGACATTTTAAGTGCACAATTATCATAAATATGTGTTCAGATTGGGAATAATAAAGAGACATGCATCAAGTTGTACCCCAGCCATGGTAAACAAAGTATGGCATATTGTAACAGATAAGAATCAACAAATACAAAAAACCAGTGGCAAAAGCTGTTCACAAGTCTTAGGCAACAGGACAACATAATCAAGAAAGATCTTCATCTGGAAAGGTGACACAAGTTGCTTCTATGACATATCTGTTCAACCATCGCATACCTCAAGAAACTGGAGAATGAAACATGTATTAATGTTCAATAAAGACATACCAGTCAAATAATTTGAAGTATCTATGGATTACTGTGCAATCAAACTGATGAAATGAGCACTTGGAAACAATTCTCCTCATACACTAGATGGAACTACGGAAAGCACATATGGAGGAGTGATATGCTTCTGGACAATGACAATCTTTCAGTGGAGACTTTTGCAACAGAAACTACACTGCAGGGCTATTGTCAATATGCAAGGTCATCGGATATAGCATGACCAGTCGTGGTGATATTGGCTGTCATGATGTGGTGAAACTCCAAAATCGTTATACTATAACATACATCACCTCTGTATATCAGTATTATACTTCTTAATGTGTTATCTTGTTCTCTCTAGTTAATACATATGACAGTTTTCTTAATTCACACACAAAGTTCATAGATTTGAATTGTGTTTAATGAAAACTGGAGTTAAGGTTATTGATTTTTATCAGGGTAAAGCACTCATTCAATGAAAGTGATTTACATTTCATTTTTATTTAAGAGCTTTATTTTTCTATTTTTTGTAAGTGACTCCATTTGGCACTAGTTGGCTATAATGCTCTAACTAAAGGCAGGTTAAAGTGCACGTCATGACTTTTCAAAGAGTTGCATTACAAATCTAATTAAACTACTTGATTATCATGGTATATGAATAAACTTGGCATAAAAACATAGTTAATAAATCAAATTTTAATATTACACTAG
This sequence comes from Limulus polyphemus, assembly GCF_000517525.1. Lineage (NCBI taxonomy): Eukaryota > Metazoa > Arthropoda > Merostomata > Xiphosura > Limulidae > Limulus > Limulus polyphemus. The sequence continues at coordinate 129,834 of NW_013666432.1, forward strand.
ATGTACTTCTGCAGTGTTCCCCAAAATTTTCTGTTTCAAGAGTAAATAAAGTCGAAATTGAAAGTAACAAATATTTTCATTTCTTGCTTTTGAAGTTCATATGTTATGCTGTGTTTTAGCCTATACAATGCATGATTCTTCTCTTGATTCATGGCATGTGTACATTTTCCTGACACCATGACAGTACAAATTGCATCATTAAGCATCCCTTACGTGGCATCATTTTAGTGTCTACTGATTGACTGACAGACAACACACTACTGTATAGTACTGTATTGTAGTGCAAGTGGTTAAAACAGGTGACCCCTCCAGGCAGCCTTTGGTCCCCTTTGGGGGAAATAAGATTTAAGTTTTTAATTTTATAAGGGAATATAAAAAAAAATCTTCAATTTCACGCTAGTATGAGAATTGTTACATTTGCTCTCTAGTTATCCCCTCTTCTCTAATTTATTTACTACCCCCCCCCCAAAAAAAAGTATGGAATTTAATATAAATTATTTATTATAATATTGTTATTGCTCAGCAAAAACATAATTTTTATAGTCTTCAATCTTATTTGGTTACAGAACCATAAAATAGAAAACCAGACTCCTCTTACCACGCCCACTGGTCACAATTTCTCTCTCTCACAGATTGCCAATAGTTCTCTCTGATGTTTAATACTATATTATTTATAACCAATAGAAAGCCAAAGTTTTAATCTATCAAATGATGTACTATATGATATTGTTTTATGTATATAGGATTGTTTATTTTGCTTCCAGTTTAAAGTCTGTTCCCTTGGGAAACACATTGATAAGCTTAGCTGAATTTTTAAGGGCTTGTATGACATAGCTAGAAAGCCAGAAATATTATGATAATTATGGGATATTGTCTGCTTTTACATGTTATTATTCTGTGTTCTTGTGTGCATTATTTAATTAAATAAAAAATTATTTAGTGTAGTAGTCTCATTAATATAAAAAAGTAGGGTATAGTTTCATAGATAGTTGATAGCAGAAAAAGACGACGACCTGGGTATGTTTCATATTTATGGTTTTTATGTGTATTCTTTATTTATTATTATAAAAGTAACAAAAATTTAAAAATTAGAAACTTATTAGGTTAGATTTGGTAAGATATAAAAATAAAAATAATAATCAACATTTTTTTTATGAGCTACACTCATGAGTAGCTGGTGCATTACATAATTTGATAGGGTAACATGAGCTACATGTTTGTCGAGTGATTTATAACTTGTGTGGCAGGATTATTAGATAGACAGAGTAATGAAATTTAAATAGAAAAAGATGTATACTTTTACTACCTTTAAGCAATTTAGGATAAACAAGTCTAGTTTCCTGTTACAAACTGAAGTCATTCTATAGAGAAAAAAAGGTAATTTAGATTTATTTCATTTTTTCTATGATGATTACGAGATCAGTCAAACTGACCAACCCTGAATATAGTTAGGGTAGAGAAAATAACAGATAAAATATAAAGTTTTACTAAAAAAAAACGTTTGAAATTTATGTAGGAGGTTTTAGACATTACATAAATGAAATATGACTATTTTCAGATGAAGTAAAGTATTTTTAATCTTAACATGAAAATCACTTTGGACTCGGAACAGACAACACTTTGACTCCATATATTCATGGAAAATTTTTAGTAAAAATACTTGATCAATAAATAAAATACTTGATTTTTTTTTGTCTATAAAAGACTTGTAATGCTTACTGAAAACTTGCAAAATTTCATGAAGATATACAAAACATTAAAAGTTATAGTATGGAAACTCTTAAGGTCAATTTGGGGTCCAGATTTAGGTCAAACTGAACAAGCCTGTAGTGAGAGAATTATTGGGCTTGAAGCCCACTGATGTCAAATAAGGTCACTTGCACTTTCCTGCACCTTATGAATTAAATTAAATTATAAACATTGTGTTATTTTACTAGTGAAACAATTTGTCCAAAACAGTTTTGTCCTTGGTAATCCACAGATGGCAGTTGCACTTCATTCTGACATAGCTATGGCAAACTAGTTGGGCTCAGAAAGGGCTGGAAGTTGTCCAGTGTTGTCAAAGCATGATCATGCTGTTCTATGGCTCATCAGCACACACCACTTCTTGGGGGAATTCAACTTATCTTTGTCGTTCTCTGGGTGAGATGTGGAAGCTGAAGACATGTCTTGGTCTGGTGTATCAAGTGATGAGGAGCCACACTTACAAACAAGCACTGGTGGCACCTTCTTTCTTCAGTTCCTTCTCTGTCTTTAGAAAACACCCTCTCAGACTGTTGGATTGCAACATTCCAACAGTCAAGATGGTCAGAGATTTCAGATGAAGCTCGAGCTCATGGAAGGTGAACCAATTGTTAAAGTATAAGTTGAAGTTTTGTCTTTTGGGAAGTGTTTCACAAAGGTTGATGATTAAGTCATCTGGTGGATAACCCCAGTTCTTTCCTACTGCTGGAGTTTTGCCATCATACATATGGAAGTCATAGGCTGCTAACTCCACAACAAGCAAGCACTTTGAAACCTCATTTTTTGACTTCTTGAGCAGGTACTGGTGAAGAGAATTCTTTCTCTTGTATGGGATAATCTTCTCATAGATACATATCTTCTATTCTGACATGCTTCTCTAAGCATTGTCATAAGTGGACTAGCTTTAAAGTAATTATTATAATTTGGGTCTCCTCAGTTTGTCTTCAATTGCCTGTTGTAATTAAAGTGGATATATCTGTTCGTGACATTAGCACTTTGGGATAATCTCTTTTCTTTTAACCAGTACATTTTGTACCTTTGCATGTGCATCTTGAGAAGCACTCCAAGATATTGTTCCATCTCGACTGAGCCAACAGGAATGTTAGCTCTGAACTAAACTGCAAAGAGTTTTGTATGTTCTATAATAAGCTCAACAAAAGGTCTGAAAAAAGAACAACAAAATACTTTATCTGCATTTTGTCTTCTGGTGGCTCACTTAACATTCCTTTCCATTTTGTCATTGGGTTTTGGCACTGATTTCTGTCTCCATCTGAAGGCATGGCTGAACTTTGAAGCCTGTTGGAATTAATCTACATCCTTGTCCTTGCAAACAGGATGATAAAATGGTAAATCATCATCACTTGAGGATTCATAATCCTCTGACTGAAATTCTTCGTTAGCATATTTGTCGTCAAGCACACTATCTGACTCACTGTGTGGATCTGAAAGATCCACATCAGTCAGCAGAATCAACTGAGAAGCAATACATCCTCTTCTTGTTTGATGGCATTCTATGTTACAGCCCATCATCTTCACAGCTGTAATTCAAACATATCTGAATCACTCAACGGATAGATGCAACCAGATTTATTGTATTCTACAAAAGTAAATAAGATAGCTATTATGCAACACTATCAGTTATCCATTACCAATGGATCCATAGACTTCAAATGGAGTCATGATAAAAACTGTTTCTTTCTTAAACTATAATTGTTCAGCAAGCAAATGCTTGATGTGAAATACAATTAGACTTACTAATTAACAAGTTTTCAATTGTCTTACCTTTTTGCTTGTTGGAAAATTCCCTCCAAATCTAAAGAAGATGGATGATGCACATGCAAGATATTTGAAATGCTGCAGTGTTGCCACCTTCTGACTGTTTGTTTGTTTGTTTTGAATTTCGCGCAAAGCTACACGAGGGCTATCTACGCTAGCCGTCCCTAATTCAG